>NC_143021.1:160359800-160400212 GCF_055824585.1 Amblyomma mixtum
AGTTCAATGCAATCGACATGCTTTAGTTTAGAATTGGGCTTGGGAGCGGGCATGGCGGCACTGTTCTACAGCGATGACCAGCCCTCTTCTGCTGTTCGCACAGTGCTGTTACTTCTTTTTTCTATAAAGAAGACCACCCTTCCAACAGCAAAAACGACGAGTTTTACGACCGTTCTTGAGCAGCGCATGGAACATGGACATCAACGGAGGGGGAGTTTTCTTCAGGCCGGGATTTTCGTCGCATCGTCAGCGAGCTTGGCGGCACTGGTTCGAAGACAATAACCAGCCCTGTTCTGGTGCTCGCACAATTTCGGGCTTTCATCTGGACCTAGAAACCGCACTAGTGCTCTTTCTGCCCTGGTCAGCCACATCACCAAAAGCATCCCCGGACGTGCGGTATTTAAGAGAGCAGTCATTGCGCGCGCCTTTCAGCGGGCGTAGGCGAACAGCAAAAATGCAACCTGTTCTAAACACTTTCTTCCTCACCCGGGTTGGCATTTCGTATTCCTTGCATTCTAAGCGCATTGGTAATGCGGGATTGGGATCATTTCACTGTACACCAAGACAGAGATTTCAATTTGTCAAGGTATACAGTGAAATGATCCCAAACCCATCGTTACTAATTCATTCGAGTGCTTAGGTTTCATTGACCTCTGTCTACATTTAACCGATCTCAGCTTGAAAAGGAACTCATTGGTGAAATGTTTAGGGGAATCCCCCAAAGTGGAATAGATTTGTAACCGTATGGCTTTGTAGCCTTTGTAGTCGTATGGCTGCGCTTGGGTGGGCGTCAATGAGTAATTACTTCCTTATTACAAATCTACTCCACCTTGGGGATTGCCCTAAACATTTGACCAACACTGTTCCCAGTTCAAGTTATTGATCAATTCGCTCTCGCCCTACCATTGGGTTGCCGTCCCGGTTAGCTCAATGGGTACAGCGATCGCTCCGGTGAAGCGGTGGTCCCGGGTTCGAACCCCGGACCAGGACAAATTTTTCTTTAACGCGAAGTTTCTGAGAAAGCTGTATAGCTTTCCTGTGTAGCCGTATGGCTGCGCTTGGGTGGACGTCAATGAGTAATTTCTCCCTTATTACAAAGGAACTTATTCAAGTTACGAAAATGTCAGCGTCAGCTGGTACCGACGACATTAACGACCTTCTGAAAGCACCCAGACTTACTCATCCATAATATTGTCGAATGTCTTTTCGCAGTCATTGTAGAGTTCCACGTTTCCCGACGACTGGAACAGGGAAAGGTAGTGCCGGTGCTTAAACCTGATGACGTCCATAGCCCCACAATTACAGACGAATTTCAATAACGTCGATTTCACGCAAGTTGCTTGTACACATGTTATATTCTAGCCGAATTTCTCATCTTGAACCTGACCCTTTTTTACACCAAATCAGCACGGTTTTCTCAGACACTATTCTGCGAAACTCCGCTACTTGGTTCTGCCAAAGATTTGTTTTCCATTTTAGATTGTTCGTCATTAGCGGTTTGCATTTTTATTGACTTTAAGAAGGTATTTCATTCTCACATTAACTTCATAGTCACCTCAGCTACTACTTTTAAAGCTTAGAAAAATAAATATTCATACTAGATTTATCAAGTGGATACAGTGTTTTCTTTGTGTGAAGGTCAGTACCAGAGCGTTACAGTTAATGACGGTGACTTCTCCATATGTCCTATTGCTGCCGGAGTTATTCAAGCAGCCGCCGCTGTGGCTCAGTGGTTATGGCACCCGGCTGCTGACTCGAAAAACGCGGGTTCGATCCCAGCCATGGCGGTCGAATTACGATGGAGGCAAAATTCTAGTAGCGCGTGTACGGTGCGATGTCAGTGCACGTTAAAGAACCCCAGGTGGTCGAAATTTCCGGAGCCCTTCACTAAGCCGTCCCTCATAGCCTGAGTCGCTTTTTGACGTTAAATCCCCCATAAACCATAAACCAAACTAATTCCTCAAGGCTCCTTACTAGGTATTCTTGTCTTCTGTATATACAGTAACACCTCCTCCTATTCCATTGACTCTTAAATCGTACTTTACGCTGATGACAGTGTATTATATGGACAGATATCTAACTCTTCTGACCAAGTCCATCTTTAATCTGATCTTGATAACATCTTTACTTGGTGTCACATCTGGTCTATTAAGCTATAGGTTGATAAGTGGAAAGCAATGAGAATAATAGGCATGCTAAACCAGTCTTCGTGCACCTAATTCCAATAGAGCTGTCCTTTAACTTCAGTTCCTTATTATAAGTATTTTGGCATATACATTCCTCCAAGCTATCATAGGAAACGCACGTTGAACATATTACTAGGAATGCTAACCTTACACTTCGTTTCCAGTATCTTGTGCGCCTGAAGCTAGAAAACACAAGCAATTCTCAATGCCTGTTCCGTCTGGGAGCCGTCTGGGATGCTGTAAGGAGCCAGCGCCACACTGCGGTTACAGAAGACGCACGGGGGGCGGACGAAGAAGAAAAGGAAATTACACGTGGCAGAGAGAACATGCTGGAGAGAAGAGGAAGAGGGCATCCGGCGACGGACGCGGACGTGTTCTGCTGGCTCCCCGAGTTCCCAGGCCTGGGCCTCAGCCGCAGCCGTCGTGGGGAGCCTCAGCCATCAGATCCAGGCGCCTCTCTCCCCGCCCAGCCGTCAGCTTCTCGGCTCGGGTCGCCTCTGGCGCCTAGGTGGCGTACCCGGGCTACCTGACCTGGGGACCGTGCCCGGACCCTACAGACGCTGACGCTGCGGCAGCGTTCAAGGCCAACGTGGGAAACGCCGGCAACTGTGCATCGACAGTGGGACGCTGACCCCGGCCTAGAGACTGCCCGACGCCCAGCCACTCCTTCCCGCTCGATGCTCGTGTAAGAGAAAAGTGTGCCTTTCCTTTTTGACTCCTCTGTACCTTTCGCGAGGATTTTGTTCTGTTCTACCATTTGTTTTTCCTCTTGTGGTGTTGTTTTCTTGTCTCTTTCCTCTTTTTACTCCAATACCGAAATTAGAGTTTCCTTTCCTACAAAAACCGCCTCGTTTATTTCTTATATCTTTGATGTACGCGTCTTAACGCGTAAATTTTACCTGCAATCTTTCACCTCCTCACAAAATTTGGCGTCCGTGACAGGACGAGGTCGGTTTTTATTTGTTTGCCTGTTATGTTAATTTAGAGACAGCATGAGCGCGTCAGAGTTGGTTGCTTTAGAAGAGCGCATGGGGCTCCAAGGTGCAGAGTTGCGCGCTTGGGTAGAAGACGTGCTTAAGAGATCGCGGGATGAGAGAGCCGCTGAGCGTGAAGCTTCGAAGCAGAAATTGGAGTTAGAGCGTGACGCTACGAAGCAGAGATTTGAGTTAGAACCACGGATTTTAGAGACAGAGAAGCAGAGATTGGAAAAGGAAAGGCACACTTTTCTCTTACACGAGCATCGAGCGGGAAGGAGTGGCTGGGCGTCGGGCAGTCTTTAGGCAGGGGTCAGCGTCCCACTGTCGACGCACAGTTGCCGGCGTTTCCCACGTTGGCCTTCATCGCTGCCGCAGCGTCAGCGTGTGTGGGGTCCGGGCACGGTCCCCAGGTCAGGTAGCCTGGGAACGCCACCTAGGCGCCAGAGGCGACCCGAGCCGAGAAGCTGACGGCTGAGCGGGGAGAGAGGCGCCTGGATCTGATGGCTGAGGCTCCACACGACGGCTGTCCAGGTCTGGTCACCCGGACGTCTGCGGCTGAGGACAAGGCCTGGGAACTCGGGGATGCAGCAGAACACGTCCGCGTTCGTCGCCGAACGCCCTCTTCCTCTTCTCTCCAGTACGTTCTCTCGGCCACGTGTAATTTCCTTTTCTTCGTCCTCCCCTCGTTCGTCTTCTGTAACCCCAGTGTGGCGCTGGCTCCTTACAGATGCCCACACCAAATTGCTCAAACAAGTCCTTGAATCCATCCCAAATCGCTCTCCTCGTTTCATAATATGTAATGCTTATGAAAAACAAATTATATCTTCCGGACCTCTCCTTACGCCGTCGTATTGGCCTGCGTAGTAGCCCAAACGTAGCCAAAAGCGAAACTTTTGCGTAGCCCAAAAGTAGCCAAAAATATTCGTTTTTGGGACGACATTTCTTAAGCATATTAAATTAATTTTCGGCAAGAATATTTACATATTTCTTTTCCGTCTGAGGTGGTGCCCACGGTGTGTTCTTTCCGACATTTCGCATCCCTCATGCGCGCTAACCACTACGACTAACCAGGTGCGCTAACGAGGTCCTCAAGATGGGGCCGCAGTTCCACTTTTCATGTGCGGCAGTAGGCCATATCACCTGAGGCGGGTTACGACAGCCAGTCTGCACTCGGAAAAGAACGGCGGCGCTATATAACGCAATCGCAGCTCTGGTTTATAAATATTTCACCTTTAAAATGATCGCGCTCACATTACACACATCGACAGTGAAAATACCTTGCTCTATCCTTACGCAGCCTCACATTTCAATTTTATGCATTAAGAGAAAGGTTTTCGCTGAGAGCGTCACCTCAAAGCACCTAGCATGCGCCTTCTTGAAGCTACATTCCACGATTTGCATGAGCTCAGAATAAATTAAGGATATGTGCCATTAGATGATAATCTATGTCGATTTCATCTTCAGTCTAACAGTACGTTCACAATAATGAGAAAAACATTTTAACCTTGAATTCCGGCTCCTTTTTCCATTTCTTTTTGTAGTTCCGGATGTACATAGCCAACGTGACCATTCTGACTAAAGTTCTCGTAGCGACGGATCTAATGCCATGTCATGCCACTAACTTCCGCCGTCCTCGTTCTTACAGTGGGTTCCGCGCCGCGCCAAAGGATGACGCCATGGCACCGCATGAGTGCACGTGGATTACACGACGGACACGGCGCTCTCGCGTAGTTCGCGATGAATATCGAGGGCTGCACTTGTGCCGCTTGAGGCTGCAGAAAAAGCGTAGGCTCTTGCGAGTTGCGCGCTTGGTGTGTCCACCACGAGATTAGGAAGAAACAGAAGAATACCTTATTAATGCGTAAGCATAACTTTCCTTATGCGTATCTTGAGCAGAATGTGTTCGCAGAACCAGAATAAACAATACAAGAAAAGAACATGCCTGGCGGTGGGTTTCCAACCAGCCACCTACCGCAGCCGAAGCGGACCCCCAAACCACTAGGCCACGTCTACGGTTAACGATTAATACGTGATCACGAAACCGCGCAACAGAAGCGAAACAGTAGCATTTAATGCTTACGCATTCGTACCACGTAGGGACTTAAGTTCTCTTTGTGTTTTACCTCTATTCTGGTACCATGGTCACCCATGGTACACCGTCAATGGGAGAACGCTCACGTGTGCAGACGGCAACAGTCTATGTTCGGTGGCGCGCGGGCGTGGGTGGCGCTAGTTTGCGAATTAAGTGTAATCTATAGGCCATGAAGTGTTTCCTGGGGGCAACTTTCACGTAGTGTCCACTGTTTATAAAAGAAATCGAAAGGCCATGATCCTTGGCCGCCTGACACACACAAGTTTTCTCGAACACAGCGTTTACAAATTGTCATTTTGTAGCTGATGCGCTTAATTTCTTTAGCCTGCAATATCCTGCATTTTGATTCCAACATGCCTTTTATTTCTGTCACTGCGTTATTGTAACAGAGACATTATAACTAGTTTAACTTTTTTTTCACGCATAAAAAAGATGTAGCCAAAAAGTAGCCACATAGCCAAAACGAAATTTCTGACGCCAACTCGGACAAAAAGTAGCCCAATTTGGCTATTAATAGCCCAATCTGGCAACCCTGTGTAACGTACACTGTGGCTGCGGGCTGGTAACAGAACTTGCGATGCCAAGACCACCAACCCATCTTCAGTACCGATGAATGGAGGGTAGCAATTTGGGCGAGATCGTAGAAACCGTGGTGCTCCATCTAACACGAAAGTCGTCTGGCTGTGAGCTTGCACCCCGTTGACATTAGGGATATAGGCCAGAAGTTGCGAAGTTCCGTCGCTGGCTTGCCTGGTTTTGTAATTGGGATCGCAGTGGCCTGTTTCCAGGTCTCGGGTAGAAAGCCATCTAGCCATACTTTGTTAATCGTATGCAGAAATTGTTGGCGGAACGCGCAACTGAGGTTCTTGTGCGCCTCATGTGGAATTGCATCGGAACCGGGCAATGTCCTCTGTTTTGCCTCATCTATCCCTGCAATCAACTCAGGCAAAGAAAAAAGACTCGCAATACTCTCGGCGTCGGTTGCCGATGGCAGTTTATCTACGGCGGCTGGAGTCCCATAAAAGTGAGAATTGGTAGCTAAGCGATGCAACACATCATACTTTTGAAAAAATTCCGGGCCGCTGCTTCTCTGGGGAAATCAACCCGTGACAAGTTAGCTGCAAAACATGCTGTGGTAGCTGCGTCGGGGCGACGGTGACCTGGTTCCACTGCACGGAATGCCGGCCAGAGAGATGGATTCGATCAATTCGCAAAAAACTGCGCACACTATGCAAGCTACTGCCGTCGTGATAGATCACGTTCAAAGCTGCGAACCTTAGTACATGTTGTAAAAATAGCGCACAAGGAATACAAGGGACGGAAAGGAAATGACGCAGACAAGACAAGGTCGTTTCCTTTCCGTCCCTTGTGTTCCTTGTGCGCTATATTTGATCATGAACGTTATCCGACTTGCCAAACTTTCGGCTTTGGTTAGAGTCTTAGTAGTTATATAGCCCAGTGTTATAGATGATTGTGCTGCTGTGGGATCGCGGGAGGCTGCCAGCCCAGCCTGTCGTCGAGCAGCGCAGTAGTTGAGGAGACCGATACCTGGAAGCGGTCGATCGACGACTGTCCAGGTGGAGGTTGTTGCCCTGCTTAACCCGCAGTGTATGCGGTCAACAAGCAGTGGTGACGACTCCGCACGGAGATCCTGAAGAACAGTACGGAAACTGTCCCAGTTCACCACTGCGCACTTGAGGTGTAACCGGCGGGCACGTGATGGATGAACACCGATTATGATTGAGTAGTGGTCACTCACCCGGCAGTCAGGCTCAATGTGCCACAAGGGAGCGCCGAGGTTAGAACACGACGTCAGAGCAGCAGCATATACGGCACTAGGCCTGTGACGTACAGCCCGCGTTACTGAACCGGGATGGGTTTGAAGAATAAACAACTCATCCGCGAAGGCATCCTCCACACGCCTATCGCGGGGGCTGGAAGTAGGGTAGCTCCAATCTGGGTGTGGGGCTTTGAAGTCAATTTGTTACTTTACATATCAGAATACCAACACATCTCCCTTTTTCCTCTGTTCTTGTTCTGTTTCACTGCTCCCAGACTTAGCCATAGATGAACGGTGCGTCTTCTAGATATCTAAGATGTGTCTCCCAAGGAAGGTATACGGCTATTCCTTCTTTCCTTAACTGCGGTTAAGTGCCCTCACCGATGGACAGCGCCACGACGGCGCGATCAGTAACTTTCCTCGTCGCCGGCAGAGCAGCACACTCGGTGAACTGCACCTGCGGGAGGTCGAGCGGCCGTGTAAATAGCAGACAACGATTAGAGAGCCCGCAATTATTAATGCGAAAGAGTCAGATGGCTCATCGGCACGAAAAGCCGGCATTGCTCAAAAAATGATGGCATTACAAGACTCGCGACTGGTCGAAACTTTGTGATGTCTTCAAAGGTGGGAAAATACAAAATCTTGACCAGTAATATTCAGTACTAGTGTGAAACCTGCGCCAACTGGAATCGAATGCAATAGAATTGGAGTAGAATTCAATTGCAACTGTAAGAGAATACGAATAGACCTGCAATGCTTTCGCATTACCAGCACCTAAGTTTCTTAAGCGAACCTGGTAATTTTTTATTTCTGACACACGACAAATATAACTGTATAGCCTACATGTAATCATAGTTAACTTGACGTAGACACAGATATCTTAGGTCTCCATTCAGGGACGCGAATATTTTGCCGAATGAAAAGCATTTTTAGAATCGATGTTTCTAAATACAGTTGCCCCAGAATGCCCTTAGCGACAAGTCAGCGCAATGTCAACAGTATTTAAGTTTATGTGGAGTACGCCATTTTTGGGCAACCAGCCGGATTGGCGTTCCGCTGCTGAGGCCAAAGTGGCGGGTTTGGTTCTTGCCATGGCGGCCGTTTTTTGATGAAGACAAAAAGGAAAAACGCATGTGTGCTGTGCGATGTCAGCGTAAGTTGATAGACTACAAATGTTCTAAAATTCCTTAAGCCAAAGCGCTTCCATGCAGCTTTTCAGGTAGCCTGAGTCGCTTCATAAAGTTAAAAAACCCACAATCCAATCTGTTTTGAGTAGTTGTCCTTGCACGCCGTCCTTTTCAGTTTTGTTCGTTGCACCAGCGATCAACTGTACCATTAGCTTTTCAGGATATGATACGTCTGCTTTAGCATCTGTTTATCGACATCATTCTGTTTTGTTTCAATATCTTTTCGGGATATGATACGTCTGCTTTAGCATCTGTTTATCGATATCATTTTGTTTTGTTCCATTAGCTTTTCGGGATATGATACGTCTGATTTAGCATCTGTTTATCGACATCATTCTGTTTTGTTCTATTAGCTTTTCGGGATATGATACGTCTGCTTTAGCATCTGTTTATTGACATCATTCTGTTTTGCTCCATTAGGTTTTCAGGGTATGATACGTTTGCTTTAGCACCTGTTTATCGACATCGTTCTGTTTTGTTCTGTCACTGATTCTTCGCTTCTTGTTTAGTTTTTTTTTGCTAGTTTCTCGAATCTAGCGTACGTCTATTGAGGAACCAGATATTTCTCACTTCCACCTGCGATATCAAACCTTGTGCACCATTTTTTCGAGTAAGGGGATACCGAAACTTTAGCGTCTGCTCTCTACCAAGGGCCGACAGGCACTTACGGATATCAGGAAGCCCACTCGGCGACGGCGCGCTGTCAGCTCTAAGATAAGATAAGCCGCCAGGCAGCTGGCATATTTCCTGTCAGCGTAACATCTAAAACACGCGAGAGCATTATCAGCGAAAGCCGCGATGTGTTTCGCGCTTTTCCTACGGCGGGGCCACACGCACTCAGCGTTGCACGCTCGACTCGAGGGGCGCTGCTTCGCTTTCAGGGCCATATGCAGTACCATATTCATTGAGTGCAGACGCTAAAGTTATTCGTGTTTCTGCCTCACCAAAGCCAACCACTGAATGACAGCATACAAAACAACGAACGAAAGCGGCCTCACCTGCTTCAATCTGCCTGCCCTTGGCGAACTTCTGCAGTATATGTCATAATGTTCAGGATTTAAAAGCAATAATACCCACGTGTTCCACCGATATCTTCGTCAGCACGTAAATCTGATTGCCGACGACATCTCCAGCACTAAGCTGATGTTCCCACCCACATTTGCGCTTTTAAATTGAGACAGGATCGCGTCTAGACGCGGAACAGTGCTCATATCGCGGTAAAAGAGTAGTTTCAGCCATCGCTTACAGTTACCGAATCGCCTCTTGAAATAGTCTGGGTTTCCGCTTAATTTTTCCACGTTCCTTGCATCACTGGTGCCCGATACTGGTCGCCAGTTATCTGAGCTGAATTCAGCGCTGTTTCGATGACCCAACTAGGAAATAAAAATTTAACAGTGCTTCCTGACCATACGCAGGGATTTTAACTATCGAGCTTATAAATCAGAGCACGTAATCGATTAACCACCACAATAATCCCGTTGAGCATGTCCGTTTTCTTCAATGCCTTCACTATCATCATCTCACCCTGGCTGTGCCACAACCCACTAGCGGTAAACACCCATTAAACCCCATCTTGAGAAGCAATCCGGATCTAGCGTATGCTCAAATCCTTGAAGTCGGTAGCAATCACAGGATCGAGCATTGTTTGTTCGCTCTACGACGCGCTGATAAGAAAAAAGTAAAAAAGCAAAATATTAAACTACACGCGCACCAATACTGAATGAACCACACGCTGTAAAGTTTTGTATGTGTGTTCCAGTCATGATTTGCTAGCCGCACAACTAATGATAACTAGTGCTTATTTCGCGATCAGCTGATATATATAGAAGGTCGTCCTAAATTTTGAGCAATATCTCGCATAGGCGATCGTGGTTTACCCATGATGCCGAAGGTGTATAAACTGAAAGACAATGGTGTACTGGAAAGCCAGTCGGTAAAATGTGCCTCAAAACCTCCAAGTATAAGGAAACCTCCAAACAAACCAGAAAAAAAAATATTGAAAGAACAGAGACACTTGAGGCAGCCATGTAGGAAGGAACGAACACATGAGGCTAATACGCCGGAAGGAGCACACACACGAGGCTGCCAACAGGGAGGAACAGACAACGCCAGGCTGCCGCTAGAAGGAACAGGCACACACCAAGTTGCCGCAGGAAGGAACACACACACGAGGCTTGCACGCAGAAAGGAACACGCACACACATCAGGCTACCACGCAGGAAAGAACACACACACGCGAGGCTGCAACAGGGAGGAACACAGACACACACGAGGGCACCACGCATGTCACTCGTGTTACAGCTATCATTATCCGGCATCGTCACTTACTTCCATGTAAAGTTAAACTTCTCCTATATAATTCGCTCTTTATGTCCCAAGTGAACTATGCGAACTTAGTTTGGGGAATAACTACAGTTACCAATAAAAATTAGATTTATGTTTGTGATGACTCTGTGAGATTGCAGGTCTTATTTTCAACAAACACCAAAGTACAAACAACAAACGAGGCGGCTTTTAACGGAAAGGAAACCAATTACAATATGAGCGAGAAGAAAGGAAAGGAACAAGAGAACAATGCAACAATACACGGGAACAACACACGGGGGAACAGAACAAAGTGCTTATGATAAATGCAGGACAAAGAGTCAAAGAGGAAAGTTCACACTACTTGTCTTATTCGAGCAACGAGCGGGGAGGACTGGCTGGGTGTCGGGCAGTCAAGGAGTCTCTTGGCGTTCCAACGTCGATGAAACGCTACCGCAGCGTCAGCGTTCGTGGGCTCCCGGCACGGTTCCCAGGTCTGGTATCCCGGAAAAAGGTCACGTAGGCGCCAGAGGCGGCCTGTGTGGAGCAGCTGACGGATGGACGGAGAAGAGTGGCGCCTGGGCCTGGTGGTTGAGGCTCTCGACGATGGAAGTCCAGGTCTGGTGGCCCGGACGTCTGCGGCTAAGGCCCAAGCCCGGAACTCGGGGAGCCAGCAGAACTCGTCCACGTCCGTCGCCCACCGCGCTCTTCTCTTCTCTGCCACGTAATCCTCTTCTACCTGCCCCGCGTTCCCCTCCGCACGCGCTCCTCGTGCTTTTTCTTCTCCTCACGAACGCCGCTGGGTGGCGCTATCTCCTTACAGAAGGCCCCCTCTTCGGAAGTTTTTTCCAAGGGAAAGAACTCAACTTCAGGAGAGCGACACCAGACGCGTTCGACGATCGCAACACAGAACACCGCACCACAGCGCGCACACTACACACCACACACAATACGACGGTCGTCAATGTTCGAAGCGTTCACAGACCTTCGCACACACAGCACAGAGAGCACATGGAAAGTCAACGTAAAGCGTCCATAGAGGGCGAAGAAGCACGGAAAGCATAAAAAGTAGATAGCCGACACTCAAAAACAAACATGAACAAACAAAAACAATTCCAACAATAGGTGTGGGCTACATTCTTCCGTATTCCATTGTTCACATCAAATCACATCACCGTCGCGAGAACTTTTCCGGCTAATACTTCCGTTTTCCTTTGTGAAACCGTTTTCTCCACACCGACCTCAGTTTCCACCATGATTTTACATGTTCCCGTCCTATGATGTTATTCACTCTGTTCTCCCTTGCCTTCGACACAGTCTGCTGACACATGTCACACGATCTGACATAACTCTTAATGTCAGCCTGTACACCGGGCCAGTAAAACTCACTGAGCACCCTAGCTATTGTTTGCCGTATTCCATGATGGCCGGATAATGCACTCTTATGTGCCAACTTAAGCACATGCGTGCGTAAGCCCTTCGGTACCACCGCTTGCTCAACGACTTGGCCGGGACACACTTGGTACGACCGGAAAAGAACACCGTCATCTGTATCAAAGGAGTGGGCGGTCTGTCCCTTGCCATGAAATATTTGCCCCAACTTCCTGCGACACACCTCTAAAGTCGGGTCTTCTTCCTGTTTGAGGCGAAACTCCGGCCGTGACAAGTGGAGTGTGTTCAGAGTGGGGCTTTTACTACTCTCTGAAACCTTTGCTGTCACCATAAGGGAAGGAACATCGACCGCACCCGTCATGGCAAGGGAAACTGCCTGATCAGTGAGAACTGGCGGGTCAACCGGGAATGGAGGTTTAGCGCCAGGGACATTGCCTATTATGATGTCGTACAGGGGTGTAGATAAACAGCGCGCGATGGCCTTACCCGAGAAATATGGAGAAGAAATCACCACCTCCGCTTCCGGAACTTCTACACGGGTCCCATTGGCCAAGAATAATGTAGCCTTTTTCCCTGTTAGTGCCGCTGGCGGTACAAGAGACTCACGCACAACAATACCGGTGCTGCCCGTATCCCGTAATACCGAACCATGCTGGCCGAACACCTCACCGTGCGCCACGGGCATAGCAGTTTCCACCGGGTTGGAAGGACAGACCATCTCCCCCAACTGGCCCTCTACGCGCGTTACCACTGCAGTGCTATCGGGATGTGAATATCGAGGTGTCATGCAACAGGCGGACTCCTCACGGTCTCCTGGCCTCTTAGCTTTGCATGACTGGGCATCATGTCCTACCTCGCGGCACCAGGTGCAATACGATTGCTTTGGCTTCGTCCGACAATCCGCCGCCTTGTGCCCAGTCTTCTCGCAAAGAAAACACCGCAGGCGAGATTGTGAACCTGAAATCTCGTCTGTGGCTTTACCTATCGTGTGCTCCCCCTTTTCTTTAAAGACCAACAAGTTATTTTGCCGTTGTGCTTCAAGAAAATGATCGGCAGCCTCCGCCAGCTTGGCAACTGTCTTGCCCTCCCGCTCACGTAAGAAAAGGGCTAAACGAGAATGACAGTTGTTCAGAAATTGTTCGCTCACGACCATCTCGCGAACCACCTCAAAAGTGCGGCCTGCTCCCCGCATCTCGACCCAACGGTCAAAGAAGCTAAACAACCTGGCAGCATATTGCGAGGCCGTTTCTCCATCCTGGGGCTTGCTCTGGCGAAACTTCTCTCGGTAACCTTCCGCGGTGAACCTAAACCTCTGAAGCAAGGCAAGCTTCGCTTTGTCATAATCCACGGAATCCTCAGGCGAGAGCCGACCGAAGACCCTAAGTGCTTCGCCGCCAAGGCACAAGCTCAACGCCGTTGCCCACTTTTCTTTTGGCCAACCCTGCCCCGTGGCCACATGCTCAAATCTCTTTAAGTAGGCATCGAGGTCATCCCGCGCTTCATTGAACTGTGGTATGAGGCTGTGCGGGTTAATGGAGCTGGTCGATGAGACGCTACGCCCTCCACGGTCACTCGGAGGATTTGCGCCACCCTCCTTGAGCTTTATTTGTAGCTGCAAGTTCTGCGCCTCTAACTCCAAACGTTCCTTCGCAGCTTCACGCCCTGTCTCCAAATTCCGTGCCTCTAACTCCAAATTCCGTGCCTCTAATTCCAATTTCTGCTTCGCAGCTTCACGCTCAGCGGCTCTCTCTTCCCGTGCCTTACGAAGCTCGTCCTCCACCCACGCTCGTAACTCCGCGCCGCACAAGCCCATGCGCTCGCCCAAAGCAACCAAATCTGAAGCGCTCATATTGTTCCTAAATTAACACAACAGGCAAATAAATAAAAACCGACCTTGTCCTGTCGTGGACGCCAAATTTGTGATGACTCTGTGAGATTGCAGGTCTTATTTTCAACAAACACCAAAGTACAAACAACAAACGAGGCGGCTTTTAACGGAAAGGAAACCAATTACAATATGAGCGAGAAGAAAGGAAAGGAACAAGAGAACAATGCAACAATACACGGGAACAACACACGGGGGAACAGAACAAAGTGCTTATGATAAATGCAGGACAAAGAGTCAAAGAGGAAAGTTCACACTACTTGTCTTATTCGAGCAACGAGCGGGGAGGACTGGCTGGGTGTCGGGCAGTCAAGGAGTCTCTTGGCGTTCCAA
Source organism: Amblyomma mixtum (assembly GCF_055824585.1). Classification (NCBI taxonomy): domain Eukaryota; kingdom Metazoa; phylum Arthropoda; class Arachnida; order Ixodida; family Ixodidae; genus Amblyomma; species Amblyomma mixtum. The sequence continues at coordinate 160,373,937 of NC_143021.1, forward strand.
CGTCGATGAAACGCTACCGCAGCGTCAGCGTTCGTGGGCTCCCGGCACGGTTCCCAGGTCTGGTATCCCGGAAAAAGGTCACGTAGGCGCCAGAGGCGGCCTGTGTGGAGCAGCTGACGGATGGACGGAGAAGAGTGGCGCCTGGGCCTGGTGGTTGAGGCTCTCGACGATGGAAGTCCAGGTCTGGTGGCCCGGACGTCTGCGGCTAAGGCCCAAGCCCGGAACTCGGGGAGCCAGCAGAACTCGTCCACGTCCGTCGCCCACCGCGCTCTTCTCTTCTCTGCCACGTAATCCTCTTCTACCTGCCCCGCGTTCCCCTCCGCACGCGCTCCTCGTGCTTTTTCTTCTCCTCACGAACGCCGCTGGGTGGCGCTATCTCCTTACAATGTTTTACAGAAGAAGGCTCTGCGTGCAATACTTATTGTCGGTTCTCATATAAACACATGCGATTTATTCCACCAGTTCAATGCCATAAAAGTATCTGAAATGTATAATGTTAGGCTAGCTGAAAGATACAAGAAGGAGATAAAACAAAACATGAATTACTTGCGTGACACGGCACACCTTTCCCTAAATGTACAAGTTTATCCTAGCAGACACAGCGAACTGTGGCATATTCCAACCTGCCGCACAATATATGGTACACATAGTCTAGCAAACACGTTGCCCCGTCTTCTATATAAGTTTCAAACTGCACAAGTTGGTCTTTCACGTGCATGCCGCCAAGTTATACACAATGTATGTGCCACTTTAGAGATTCGCTGCTTCTTTATCTCTTTCGTTTCCGTATAGTGTTCACCTGATTTGAGTAACCGAATTCCTGTTGTTCGATGACGTGTATTTTCCTGTTTCCTTTTTTGTTACCATTTTTTGTTGTACACTTTATTCCTTGTCATTTTCCCAATAATACGCAAAACCATTTTTGATAACTATTGTTTGCATTTTGAGATGCTACTTGTGTAAAACATTCATATGTTACCTGCTGCCCTGCAATGTAGGGGCCGAGGGGCACGTCAAGCCAAAATTTCTGGCTTTTTTCCCTCGGCCCTCACCATGTGTTCATGGGAAATAAATTGAAATTGAAGGAACAGACGCATTTCAGGCCGCCATACAGGAGGGAACACGCACACACGAGGCTGCCAAAGGAACACAGACACACACGAGGTTGCCACGCATGAAGGAACAGACACACTTGAGGCAGCCACGTAGGATGGAACGAACGCATGAGGCTAATTCCCCGGAAGGAGCACGCACACGAGGCTGCCAACAGGAAGGAACAGACACACACCAAGTTGCCGCTGGAAGGAACACACACACGAGGCTGCCACGCAGAAAGGAACACGCACACACATCAGGCTACCACTCAGGAAGGAACACGCACACATGAGGCTACCACAGAGAACGGAACACACACACACGAGACTACCACGCAGGAAGGAACACACACATGAAGCTACCACGCAGGAAGGAGCTCACACTCGAGGTTGCCAACAGGAAGGAACAGACAGCACCAGGCTGCCGCTGGAAGGAACAGACACACACCAAGTTCCCGCAGGAAGGAACCCACATACGACGTTGCCACGCAGAAAGGAACACACACACACATATCAGGCTACCACGCAGAAAGGAACACGCACGCACGAGGCTGCCACAGGAAGGAGCACAGACACACACGAGGCTGCCACGCATGAAGGAACAGACACACTTGAGGCAGCCACATAGGAAGAAACGAACACGTGAGGCTAACCCGCAGGAAGGAGCACACACACGAGGCTGCCAACCGGAAGGAACACACGCGAGGCTGCCACATTGGAAGGACTGACACACAGGAGTCTGCCACGCAAGAAAAAACAAACACACACGAGCCTCCCTCACAAGGAGGAACACACACACATGATGCTGCCACATAGGAATGAACACACAAAAGAAGCTATCATGCAGGAAGGAACGCACACACACGAGGTTGCGTGGCGTCCGTTCGTCGCCTGTTGTTTCCGAGTAGTACGTTAAACGAACCAACTCAGACACAAGTCCTCCTCCAAAACACAAATGCTTAATTGCACTCCGCACAGCCTCTTAAAAACGGATCATAAAATGTTCTGGAATGCAGTAAAGCCGAAAAAAAATCAATTGATTCCCCCCACGTTAGGTGCAGACGGCAACGTGTCGCCGCCAGAAGAATACGCTAATGAGTTCAATAGATACGTCGTCGGAGTATACGCAGAACTTCCTATTAATAATTTCCTAATGCTCTCGCAGGTAGCTACTCCGTTTCGTTTTTCATCCATCATCCTTACTGCACACGTCTTAAAACGCGCTGCTGACCGCTTGCCTTTCAATACCAGCCTCAGACTTGGTTGCGTCAGTGCTAAACTTTTAAAGCTAACCAGTTAAAGCTAGGCTGTTATACTTTCCCTAATATTTCAATAGTCACTTGATTCTGGATGTGTACCTGTAGATTGAAAAACAGCGCAGGATCTGCCAGTGCCTAAACCTGTCGAGAATTCGGTTTTAAGCAACTACAGGTCTATTTCGTAGAACTCAGTTAGTTGTAAACTGTTTGACACTTTCTCGACACGCACACTATGGCCCATCCGAATCAAAATCGTTTCGTTGTAAACAGCCAGCACAGCTTAGTCCGAAAGTTTCATACCCAACGCCGTATTACAAGTTGGAAACAGTCTTTCATATTTCACTGCACTTTTCTATTTCGTAAATGCTATCCTTATATATTTTTCGAAGGCCTTTGATGGTGCATCTTACAATAGACTGACACTGAAAATTCGTAATGGCGAAATAGATAACGAACGCATCGTTTTCAGGGAGATAAACCGAATGATTATATTTCCAGCTAAATCAAGTCGGGTCAAGTCAGGTCAGGTGTCCCTGAAGCATCAGAACAGCTGCGCTTTTATTTTTCTTTAAATAATATAGCCCTACATAAAAATTCGACACTTCGCCTTTATGCTAACGACTGTGTAATTTACAGAGATATGCCTAGTCCTAACGCTGTCATAGCTTTGCTCTGAAATCGTGCAGAATGATGCTGCATATGGCAGAAGCGAATTAATAATATACAAAATTGCTTGATGTTCTTTTCAGGTTCAAAGTCACAATCAAAAATTACATAATAAAGGATTTCAGAGCATATCAGGTTCCTTCGGAAATTAAAAATTTACCGTTGACTGAACACATAGAATATATTATTTCCATAGCGCTAAGGGAACTTGGCTTTCTGAAGCGACGCCCGTATGTGGCCGAGAGGGACACCAAGCTTGAAGCATGCTATTTCCTCGTGCTTACCGTTTTCGCGCGAACGCTGACAGCACAGTTAACTATGCCCACTCTTAACTGGTAAAACGAATTAAACGACTAAAAATGGTAAAACGACTCGTTGACTTCAAAAACGTTAGACTCCTGTGGAAACCGCATTTTAGGCATACGAAAGCACTGACACCTCGTCGCCGCCTTTAATTGCTCCCCTTTGCCTCTAGTTGCTCCTCTTTGCCTCGATCTCGACTGTGACGTCGCGTGTGAGAATCGAATCACATAATTCACCTTAACACCCTGTTAATGCACCTCACTCCATAATTCACATTTAATTCACACTTATTTCATTTCACTTATAGTTATTTAATTACCAATATTGTCGCAATTAATGCGCAGTTAATAATTTAATTCACTGTTAATTAACAAATTATTCACAATTTATTTACTCTAATACAACTTTAATTCTTTCCAAAGTATGATTAAGTCACATTATACATACCTTAATCCACCTTAATTTATAATTAATTTACCTTAATTTACTCTAATGCACCTTAATTCGTCTTCATTTACTAGTGACCTTTATCAAATTGTTGTTATTGATCAGATTTCGATTAACTCCAAAGCCCCCATCATTTTACCTCATATTCATTTCGGACATTGAAATTTCGCCCCGCAGATTGGCTCCGCCCACCTTTCCGGTCATGTGGGCCAATCACGCGGTAGGTCACGTGGAGCGTTACGCGGTACTACACTTCCGGCGATTCAAATTTCGCGGCACTCAAGCCGCGACCACGCCCATTTTTAGTCGCTGATTTGGATGTAATTAATTAACTAATGATTCGATCGGCATCAATTTTTTTGCACTGCATCCTCACATCTACCCCTTAGATTACAACCAATGTTTGGCTATATCTCTTCATAGTTCCCCGCAACCGCTGCCGAGACGTCTCGCCGAGACAAACCCGCCGACACAGCCTAGTAATGTTTTCGCATTAATGAGGTTGGGCCACGAAATTTTCCATGGAGCGTTCTTGGCTCTGGCAAATTATGCAACTGCTTATTTTCAATAAATTTACCGGCATGACTTGTCATCTTTTGGGCACCAAAATGTGCAACGGGAGGAAATTGACCACCGAGATTAATTGCTCTGCTGCCATGGCATGTAAAGGGAATGCTTAGCACCTAGAATGTCAAGTGCCAGGACCAGTGTACGAGAAACCTTAGCACCATTAACACCATTAATACGAGGGGGTACCCAAAAAAAACCGGACTTATTTTTGTTTGAACTTATTTGTTCACATTTTAAGCACAGACCTTCAATCTACTTCAAAGTATTCCCCACTTGCAATGATACGCTTGTCGAATCTTTTATTCCATTTTTCAAAACATTGTTTAAATTCATCTTTTATGGTGCTTGACAGTGCCTCCGTCGTTTTTTTCTTCACCTCAGCAACATCAGCGAAACGCTTTCCATTCACCTGCCTTTTCATTCTAGGAAACAAAGAAAGTAGCACGGGGCAAGGTCGGGAGAGTACGAGGGTTGAGGAATAGGGGTCATGCCATTTTTGGTCCAAAAGTGTCGTAGAGGCAGGGACGTGTGAGCAGGGGCATTGCCATGATGGAAAAACCGGTCACCCGACCGCCACAAATCTGGCTGCTTCCACCGCACACTGTTGCCCAATCTTTTCAAAACATCCAAGTATAAAGCCTGGCTAACTGTCTGACCCTGCGGAACAAATTCTCAATGGACGACTCCTCTCACGTCGAAAAAACAAATCAGCATTGCTTTGAGGTTTGGTTTCACCTGACGAGGTTTCTTGAGGCGAGGTGAATTTGAAGTTTTCCATTGGCATGATTGTTGCTTTGATTCAGGATTCGATTCAGGAACACTTGAGTTGTCCCCATAGCATCGTCCTTGTACGTCTTTCTTAATATTTCAAGACTTTCCATTCAACTTTTTCCGAGCAAAAATCAGAATTTCACCGGCGCACGCTGTTCACGAAAATCAGCCATTGCAAAAATTCACACAAAACAGTCGTCACTCTAAAACTCTGCCTAAACTAGTCTGACCTCCTTCAACGACGGCACTCGGCTTACTGACTCTGGAATGTTCGTTCTATGCGCCCCTGGTGGCAAAACGCGGTATCACCGAAGCTTTGCCGACCAAAAAATTTAGTCCCATTTCTTTTGGGTACCCCCTCGTAAACATGAAGACGGAGCGTGCACTTAAGTGAGGAGGCGCGTCCGTCTTCCCTGATGGAAGAAGGGCATGTTCCTCGATGAGCTTACACGCATGCTGTACTCCAGCTACATGTGCGCAGTTTCTTTTCAGGGCTCCATGATGGATCGGCGTATTTTTGTTATTCATTGGCCGCCCCCGAGGGCAGTACGGGAGCGGGCGGGTGCGGGACCACTTGCTTGACACATGTGGTTACAGACTCGTTTTTTTTGGAAACTTTCTTTTACTTGCCTGTTTTGTCAGATAGTTGGGACATACGGGAAAAATACTCGGCACAGCAATCAATGCGGAAAGCTGGGCTAGTTGCTGTGTCATCATTAATTAAGACTAGCGCATAAAACAAGGACACATATTTAGAAGGAGACAGAACGACCGTTCGTCCTGCATGCTTCTATGTCAGTGTCCTTGTTTTATGCGCTAGTCTTTTACTTAATGTGAACTTGGCACAGAATTCGCCAACAGCACTGGTTTCTTGGGTGCATTTAAAAGTGCCTTAGCATTGAGCTCGGCGTAGTATGAGTTTTAATCGTGTGCTTGGAAACGTGTTTCGCGCAGACGTGGTCGCTCGGTTGCAATATCCTGCCTGCTCTGGGGACTGCCTGGCGTCAAAGTTCTAGGCCGAGCAGACTCCGACGCAGCTTGAAAATTACACTTGGTCCGCACGCCTCTGGTAGCCCGATCTGCAGTTGGGTGCGAAGCATAATCGCGTCTAGTCGGCTTCTAGACCCGGCTGGACTCTCAGGTATGCCACAGCAACGACCAAGACATGACAGCGATTATGCACAGTCTTTGTCAAAAGTAACCAGGCTGCATGGTTTGCTCCTCATTCGTATACCAGAGCCCTCACGCCTTCTCTAAAGATCAAAAAGTTCTTTGAAGGTGAGGACAGGGGTTCCCCTTACCGTACAGCAATTTAGAGCTTGAGTGCTGGCATAATAGCTTCAACATACTACTGAGAAGCAAACCGCGCAGCCTGGTTACTTTTGGCAAAGACTGTACATAGGCCGGGCCGGACGACCGTCCACTGCGTCAGTTAGCGCCACCATGTGCGTTTGCACAACGATCACTGCGGCTGGTCCCTAACCGAGACACAAAAAGCTAATTCTCCCAAACTTTGTTCGCGCACGGTACCTATCACAACGTGGAAGCGTGAACCTAACGTCCATACCTTGTGATGCGCTCTGGCAGCGCAAAACACTCACGAACACGGCCTAAAACGGCACTGAGAGCCGCGCAAAGCGCGTAGCCGCGTCCGCCACTCCGCAAGCGAATGACCATTAGCCTCTATACTCCGACGCCGCTTGACCACCGACGTGTTCGGCGACTTCGGCGCGCTCTGACGGTGCCGGCGTCGAAATGGAGCATGTGCCTATTCTGCGCCGGGTGCTTGGAGGAAGGAAAATTAGAGGCATGGAGGAAAAAAAACTAGGAGAGAGTGCGCTCAGCCTCTGCAAGCCATCCTCCTCTGACGACGCTGCCGAGGGCCCTTTTGCGCACTGACTCTTGGGAAATAGGCCCTCCGCAGTTACCAGACTGCCAACCAGCGGTGCTTTTTAGTGAACGCCCGTTCTCCGATGTAGCGCAGAAGCGCAGCGCCTGTGTTGCAGCTTTGGCGGAATGCGTACCGAGCTCGAGATTGTCTGAAGGCTCCGCGTCTCAACACTTCTGTTGATTACACTCTCGAGTTTTTTGGTGCACTGTAGAAAACTGCAGGTAAACTTTTCGTCAAAGGGTGCGGCCGCGACCTCGTCACTGTTCAGCTGTGGTTCATAAAGAGAATAGAGAGGAATTCCTTTCGTCGTTATAAGCACATACGGAGCGTTTATTCAGCGCATGCGATAAGCGGAGAACTCATGAGTAGGCGAAGAAAACGAGCCTCTAAAAAAGGGCGCAGTGGCTTCCAGAGCGCCCACGGCGCACGGACGTGTTTAGCGAGCGCTCCGGCGCACTGCGCAAGATTCTATTTCTCGGGCAGGCGGACTTCGGCCCGCCCATGGGCCCGCCGTTCTCCGCTATTCTCGAGGCACAAGTACGCGCCGAGTACGCTCGCGCACATACGCGATTCCGACGTGAAATGCAGCAGTGAAGTATTTCTCGCTCTCGCTGTCGAGAGAGAGTGCCGGCGGCTTTACGTCTGCCCCTGCGCGGGGTCTCCCGGCCGCTGCGCACAATCACTTACGAAAAGAAGTAAACTGTATGTATACTACGTAGCCGCGCGCACGCAGCGTCCTGTCTCGGACTAATCGCGCGCGCGGCGCACTGCACTAGCGGCCGAGGTGGGGCGCCCGGCCGCGTATACCGTCCGAGGTAGCACCCACGGAGCGTTCGTGTCACGCGTGCACTATCTGACGAAGAGCAAGCGGGAAGTCAAGTCCGCCTGCTCATGAACGCACAGAGGCTCACCATTGTTATGTCACGGGTGCGCGCATTGCCGCGCGGCCACAGGAGCGCTTTGAGACTGTCCGGGATGATTCCCAGCGCCCTGGCCGCGAGCATCTCGCGACGCGGCACTGCAGAAGCGGCACAGCGAAGGAGCATGGGCTCCAATGTCTCCACTGCGCCGCAGTCAGCGCACGCGTCGCTCGGGGATGGTGGCCGCTGCAGCGAGCGAGCAGTTTGCGCTCACCACGGAGCCGTCAGTGAACACAAGCAGATGGTCGCGCAGTTGCTCGTAGAGCGAGAGAGCGAAACCGAAACCGAAATCCGGCTAAGAGCTACCGCTGCCTTGTCACGTGAGGGCCTATTTCCCATGACTCTTTCCATTATATTTTTTATGACTAGGCTTCAAGATTGTGACGTCATGCTCCCTCCTAGTTTTTTCTTCCTCCATGATTAGAGGAGAGGCCGTCACGTGACATCTTGCGAAGCCGGGAACAAGCTCGGCGCCATCTTGTCCGGGCTGACGTCACGCCGCCGCGCCGATTGCGCGCGCGTTTCAAAGCCAACGAAGGAGCGTGCTACCGCATGGGCACAGGGCCCCGCAGGTTTGCATGTATGGGGTAGAAGTTTTGACAACTGCCATTTGTTTGCAGTTGATGACTTTGTTGTAGAGCAGAAGCTTTTGTGTTGTTGTATATGATGCGAAAATATTGTAAATAGCCACGTTTTTCCGTATGAGTTGTTTTTTGTGACAAAATCAATGTTTTTTATGAATGGAGTTCTCCGGATCCTGTGTGCATTCGTATCTTTATGTAGATATTACAGTGATCAAAACTTACCCTTCGCCTTTATTAAAGAAGAAAAATCTCTGAGGTATTGTCGAAGCGCACGGTCTTTTTCTTTTTACCGGCGGCGTATAACACTCCCTGTAAAATATTTCTGCCTACGCCACTGGGAGTGGCTGTATTGTGAAAAGAATAAAAATTTACTCATCTGCTTTGGCGCACGTGTCTACCTTGAGTTTAGACTAACCTAAGGGCGCGTGTGATCAATGAATACGTTAAGTCAGGATCGAATTAATCGCAGGTATAACCAAGGTGCCGGTAGAAACTACAGCGAGTGCATAAAGGTATACGCAACAATAGTCGCATATAAAATCAACGGTAAATTTCACATTCGACCGAACGAGCCCTTGCATTCTTTACTGAGTATTGCATGCAATAGTCACCGGTAGCTCAGGTTTGTTTGAGTAATTTCTGCAAAAATATTTTATGAAATTTTATAAGAGCTTTGGGGAACGTTCTAAAGTTAAGAGATTTCACATACCGATTGCCTAAAAGCACTTTCTTTTTTCTTTCTTTTTTTTCAATGTTGTGTGTCTTGGATCTCACAGTGTATTTCATGAAGCTTCCGAACAAACTGTCCCACCTTAATGCAGTGTAAAGTACTGCTTTTAAACTTAAGCTTCCTGAAATGTTTTAGTACATTGCTACCCTGGAGGCCTTTCATGTCCAGCTTGCTGGCACGAGGCTTATATTTGAATGGTACTCTGCAACACATTCTATTTGAGAGCATAATGATTTTTGAGTGGACAGCTGTCAATTGTGCTCATGAGGTTGTAAAAAAAAATCCTTCTTTCCTAGAAAGAGTTTAGAGGTTCATGCATGCGATCTCTGAGCAAGGTTATTGATATTGGGTTGTTTGCATGCTATGCTCGCATAAAAGTGTTCCATATACTGGCCACACTTTAAATGCGCTCTCTGGTGGATAGCACAAACCTCTCAGTTTTATGCTGACAGTTGCACACTTTACTTGTGACCGACAACACATAAAATGAAAGTCGTTCTATTGTACGTAATGAATGCATCCAATTATTTTTCTTCAGCATAACCACAGCTAGACATCAATGAAATTCAGCGCACATGTGGATCCTCATTTCACTTTTTTACCCCAAATAACAGTATCGCAGGACATGAACGCAATAAACACGTGAGAAAAGGCCTCCTAATTCAGTTAGAGCTTCGCCTTTTCCGCACTTTTTGACCATGACATCAGATAGAAAAGCAATTGCAAACCTGCAACAGGAAACCGGTCTAAACATAGCGCGCGACCAGAAACACAGACTTGGCCACGATATGAACGAATATACTTGAGCCCGGCACGTCCCAGAAGCTAGAGCTCGCTAGACGCTTCAAACGTTACGCGCTTGAAACGGGCGTGTAACAAAGTTTCTGCAGTATACTAAGAGCAAAGCGAGCGCAGCTGCTTCCTTTAAAATATCGCCCTCCGCCCATGTCATGGCCCCCGCCGCTCACACAATCGCAATCCCTAAAAACGAAAATGACAGTTACAGGAACACCAGTGACGATCACTGGAGCGTTGCAAGAACACGCCTAATAGCAACGAGGTTTCACTGCCGATGGAAACGGGAGCGCGAATGGCACACGCACACTGCAAGCAAAGGACGCGAAACGTCCGCACAATACGCCGACGACCTCGAGCGCACGGCGTATTGAATCACTAGCGAACGAACAGCGCGAGTGCTCCTCAGTGAGCAGCGGTGCTCTCTTGACAGCTCCGAGCAGTCACGCAGTAGACGAAACGTCCGTGCGATCGTGGTCGTCGAGCACGTTGAAATCAATACACGCTACAACGAGAGTTTTCCAGCGAATTCCACCTGAGATATGAGTGAACGGCGCCAACGTCAGTTTGTGAGCACGATCAAAAACAAACTCGAGCAGTTGAGAAAAGTACGCCTACGCCTCACCGCAAATGCTACGCCGCGGCCGTCTGCTACCGCCCGGTTTGCAAGCAGCAACTACAACGCCGTTGCTAAGCTGCCCGGACAAAATGGCCTCCCGATCGTTGAAAAACCACGTGATTTCCTCCACACTTTTCTCCCAGGGCGTCGTGTGGAAAGGGCCTCTCCTCTTTTTTTCCTTCCTCCATGGCCGGGTGCGTCGAAGCCGCGAATCCAGAATGGACCGTGCGCGTCGGCTGTGGAGCGCGCAGCCGCTACACGGAGGAATCTTCCTCCATGCTCGGAGGCAGCAGGCCGGACGAATGGATTTCTGCGCATGCGCGCCGCTTGTCGCTCAGCGCTGTCTCGCGTCGACGCAGCTGGAGTATAGGGGGGCGGATTTCAGCCCGGCGCAGCGTCGCCAACGTGACGTGTCCGACCACAACCACCGCGCTTGCGCGCGCCGAGAACATCAGAGTATAACAGAGCCATCGATGTCCGCGCGCCTCCGCTTTCAGGGTGGGGACACCCTTTGTTCCACCCCGCGCCGCCGTTCCCCCCTTGCAGCAGCACGCTGGGTCCCGCCCGCCGGTCGCGTACACTGGGCTATGCCTGTGGCGCAGATTGTACGCAGCTGCATGGCGACTAGAATAATAGTGATGGTTCAACAGCGCAAACACACTCAGACCAAGAAGGAGACAAGACACACACAGCGCTGAACTTACAACTGATATTTTTAATTAAGAAGAAGCATGTCATAATATACACACACGAAAACAACACACATGAAAAAACAGCGCACATGCGCAATGTCAACAATCTCATAGTACTAAAAAAGGTAAAAACCGCTTTACAAGCACGTGTGTATCCACAGATCCACTATCCACTGTGTAGCATTTTCATTTCCCTTACAGATAATGTTACAGATGGCGCACTCACGCACCCTTTATCTTTCCTGTTAATGTGAAAGGCTTCAGCAATTTCTCTAGTGCGCTGGTCAGAATGACGAAACAACACATCAGTATCACCAAAAAACGGCATGCATTTGCATGTGAAACAATGCTTTGATAAGTTTGTTTCCTTGTTCTTTAAAGAATTAGCGTGCTCCATGAGCCGCACGTTAATACAGCGGCCAGTCTGGCCAATGTAGGTTAAGCCGCAGGACAAGGGGATCTGATAAACTATGCCAGTCTTACAGGGAACATATCTTGTCACATGATTGATGTTGCAAGCATCTCTTCTGCGCCCCTCATGCCTTCTTTGAACCGCCGCTCCCACTCTTTCTAGCTTGTTAGGAGCAGAAAACAGAACTTCTACCCCATGCTTGCTCCCCACCTTCTTAATCCGGTGCGACAGCGCGTGGACATACGGCATAACCACTATCTTTCTTCTTCCTTCTTCCGATACGACTGAACCAGAAATATGCGGAGTATAGTTGTTTCGCTCGTAGCAATAATATCCTTGCACTTTTGAGTGTGTATTAGTCATGGTGCAGTCTCCCTAACCTCACGGCAACCGAAAAGTAATGGCGGACCGATATGTTCATCAATCACTAGCTGCTCTCAAAAATTACAGCGGTTATTTTGTGTACCTTCGCAGTTGTAATTTAGAATGTCATGGTCCTCGAATAGAGTAGAATTATGCTTCGTTTGTGGTTCGTACGTAAGGACTGTTCACATGGCCCTCACTTTCTCGGCTATGCCAGCAGCGTGGAGGATGACCTACCAAATATAACTATTTCTGCGTAGTTTACACCCCCTTTGTCAATATTCTTTGGGATCCTTTTGTCTTAGTGCAGCGCCATATGGGGAGAATTCTACACCGTAATGGAATATTTTCTTTCCAAACGGTCCGTCGCCACACTGCTCCGAGGCGCAGCAAGCAGTTGCGACAGATCACCAGCGGCTAATCTGGCAAAAACAAGCGCATTCCGCCACTATCAGCGATGACCACCGAGAATATCAGCAGCCTCCAGCAGCCGCCCCTGCCGGGCACGACACCGCATTCAGAATGGTGCACTCACCTCGCCTCTTCTTCCATGTCAGTTACCTAAACGCCTGCCGTTGCGTTAGAACCAGCTATCATTGTTTATTTGCGGTGTCGGTCCTTAGGTGTTGTCTGATGTGTTAGGATTGCTTGACAGCAAAGCCGCACGCGGAGCTAGTAACCTGCTCTTTATCCTCTGCGGCGACGGGGAGACAAACCCTGGTCCCAACCTTAGAAACGATGATGTATTGTCAACTGTGTTCGGTACGGTACACAGAATAGAAGTAGGTCAGTACGACATTTGGAGCGAACTGACTGCGCTTAAACACTGGAGTGCCTGTGTTGACGTCGAGCTGAAGCAACTATAAGAAAGGATTCGTACAGTCGAAGTCGATATGGCGGAACGTAAGATTAAGCAGGTTTCGACAGTGTCCGAGTCCGGACCGAATATGTCAGGTACTATCGGCGCATAGCTTCGCAAAATCGAATCAAGATGCGGAGATGCGGAAACAGACTTAGGCGATCAAATTTGCTGTTTTTTTTCGTTACGGACGAGATGTCTGAAACCTGGTCGACGGCGGAAGACAGTTATAGATCTGTGCTCCAAGAAAGTAGGTGTTAATCTTCCAACAACATAAATTGCAAGATCGCATCTTCCAGGGCAGTTTCAGACTAAGAAATGCAGGCCAATCTTCATAAAACTTACATTTTAAAGAGACACAACTTATTCTCTGGAACGGAAAAAAGCTTAGGGACACCTATTAAGCAGTGCGTGAGAACTTTTCAGTACAAACGTGGCTCGCCAGGATAAAGCTCTTGGAATTTGCTAAATCTAAAAAAAACGGCCTACAAACTCAGCGCAGACAAACTGCACATGGGTGATTCCGTATACATGTACGACTCTGACGCTGACCAAGTAACAGAAGTCTCAAGATAGCTAAGACGCCTTAACGCAGAAGTAATGCAAATGCACGTGTTACCAAAAACCCAACCCAGCCGCCTATGGACAGCATTCCCAGCCCACCTCTCCGTTTTCGCTAACATACGCAGCCTTCTTCCTAAACGCACTGAATTCTGCTCATATCTTGACAATAGCAATTGTATTACACTACTTTGAACAGAAAAGTGGTTGCGTCCTGCTATCGCTGACGAGGAACTTCTGCCTGATAGCAACGAATTACAAATTTACCGGAAAGATAGTTTGAGCAAAAGGGGCGGTGCATTATTAATTGCGGTGAATAACATTTTGTCTTTCCTTACTGATATCCCATGCCAAATGGAAATCATATGGATAGTAATAACAACCCGCTTAGGTAGCACTGTTAAGGCATCTAGCACAGGCCCCCGGACTCATCTGCCACGTTTGTCTCTGATCTACACGACAATATCAGGGCTATTCGAGCTAGATTTCCTAAATCTCACATTTACTTCTTCGGTGACTTTAATTACTCGGGCATTGATTGGTTGAGCTTATACTCTCATTTATCAGCCTCCAATGAGTTCATGAAGCTAATACTAGACTTTGCGTTTGTCCAAGTAGTACGCTCCAACACGCGATGCTAATATTTTAGACCTTATTTAACATCTGCTCCAAAGAGGGTTAGTGATATATCTTATATTGACGGGTTCTGCGATCATCAGCTTCTTGAGTTATCGATTAATGCCCCTTATTACTCCCGCCACGCCAAACCAAAACAGATACTAAATTATAGGAAGACTGACTTTGACGCTGTCAATCGTTGCAGCGAGCATTTCTCATAATTTTTGCATCATTTTGCATCCCTGCCTCTTAACGCAAACTGGACTTTGTACAAAGAAAACATAGCGAAACTTGTGCGCAATCACATTCCGCGAATAGCTTTACGGGTCAACACATCTAAACCTTGGCATAACAACTCCTTACGAGCATTAAAAAAAAAGAAAAACGCCTTTTCTGAGCCGCGAAGCGACTGGGCACTGATTGTGCACATGCTGAACACAGAGTGTATGAAATATCATACTGTCATGCCATTCGGAAGGCCAAATATAAATTTTTATCCCAAGACCTTCAATCGCTCATAAAAAATAACCGCGCCAAATTTTGGAAAACAATTTCCGCGTCACACACATCGGACACCATTTCATTGCTTCATCAAAACAGAGGTTCAACGCGTCAAGGGAACTCTGCAGCCACGTTTAACGACTACATCAGTTGAGAATTCACTACCGAAGACTATTCCAACCTACTTCAACCACAAGAACTAAACTACCCATTCATGACTACAATAGATTAGCAGTCTTAAGGTATCAGCTTCATCAGGGGTAGACGGAATAAATACAAAAGTTCTCAAACACACCTTACATCCCTCTAGTATCATTCTCTGTTATATTTTCAAGCAATATTTTCAAGTAATCTTTAACAACTGGCGAAATTCCTTACGATTGGAAGATCCGCGACATAATCCGTGTTTATAAATCTGGCGACAAAAACACAGTAACTACTGCCACATATCACTAACGAGTATCCCGTGTAAAGGGAAAAAACCGCTAATGGCGCAAGAAACGAGGACACGGAAGGCACTAAAAAACAGGAATGACTGGCGTCAATCGTGTCTTTTCTGTGTCTTCCGTGTCCTTGTCACTTGTGCCATTACCAGTTTTTTCTTTCAACATGAACCAACTCACCTGAACTAGAGTTTTACTTATTCCACGTAAGTTACTTGAACACATCGTTGCATCTAACATCCCGTGCCATCTGGAGAACCACGATTTCTTTTTCCCACGCCAGCACGGATTTAGAAAAGGGTTTTCCTGTGATGCACAACTAATTGAACTTACTAGTTATCTATTCAAGAACATGGATGAAAACTACGAGACTAACTGCATATTCATTGACTTTTCTAGAGAGTTTGACCGCGTCGCCCATTGTCGCCTTATAGCTAAAATATGTTCGCTTAATTCAGACTGGCAAACCGTCTCCTGGAGCCGGAACTTCATATCTTTTCGAAAGCAGTTCACGTTAATCAACAACTTTTCATCACACCTTTGTGACGTCCCTTCTGGCGATCCTCCCATTGCATATTACATCATCAGTCTGACAGTTCGTCGATGAGTGCATAATTTATCGTCAAACGTGCTCAAACACTGACCATGTCATTCTTCAGCAGGGCCTTGAATACGTAACTAGCTGGTGCACATCATGGCAAATGACACTTAATACTCACAGATGTAAAATCATGACATTTAGTCGGAAGCATTCAAACTCTCTATTCACTTATTCCCTCAAAATTGTCACGCCATCCCGCACGACGAAACATATTCAAAACATAACTGCCAAAGCATCGCGAACGCTTGACTACCTGAAGAGAAATCTTCATAGCGCACATGTTTCTACCCGCAAGCTAGCATACTTAACATTTGTCCGTCCCCAAATAGAATATGCACCATCTATCTTGTCACCACATCAGGCTTATTTAATTCATTCCCTCTAAGCAATTCACAACCGTCCAGTGCGTCTTATTTCGCTTGGCTACAGCCGTCATTCTAGCGTAACAAGCATCAAGTTGTCTTTATCGCTAGCCAGATTACAGACCCGTAGAGATATCGCACATCTTTGCTTACTACAGAAACTAATATACAGTCGTCATGCGTCCACGCTGCCACATACACGCCCAATGCGCACTTCACACCGCCTACATGAATAATCAAAGCTTCCAACGTCTATTCGGCCGAACACTCACATTTAATTCTTCTGCTTTGCCACATCCTGTCAAGTGTTGAAATGGTCTTCCGGTCTGCATTGCTACCATACGTGACCCATTATTGTTAAAAAACAAATTGACCACCTTTATGCATCCATGATGTATACATAAATTTTGTTCCTAACGTGTAAGTTGAATCAAGGTAGTGGCGCTATTCGTTCACTGTTTTTTCTTCGGTGTCAATATATTACGTTTTTATTTCAAGTACGTTTTAATAATTGTTTTCAGTCCAGTGTATTTAATATTGTTTACTTTCGTGCTTTTCCATTTTTTACCATCTTTTGCCTGCAAAATATTGTAACCCCCACCCTCCCAGAATGTTAGAAGTGTGGAACCCATGAGATCTTTGTATCAACGTAAACAAATAGAACCCCAAGATATGCGAGGCAAGGCATGAGAATTGCTAGCATTCCAGAACGATGTTTGCTTGGGACGAAGTTATAATGCGCAAGTTTAACGTTTCATCCTCGTAAACTTCTCGCACTTGGCTTCGCGGCGAATGAGAAGCTCTTTGAAAGGCAGTCATTGGCGAATAAGTAATCCTGTATTTTTTTTTTTCAAAGTAATGAAATGCAAAGCATCCGGGTCAACAGATTACACTAGAGTATGCAACGCCCGTTGTGAACATGTAACTAGTGTTCACAAGCTGCCGAATTTCCCGACAGATTAGCTGCGAAAAAAGATATACTTTGCATAATTAACTTTATTCACTTTTTAAACAAGCTATGGTCCCACCCTGTCTTGCCAGGACCCGGAGTTTGTGCAATTTCACGCGATAGAGGCAGTTTTCAGTTCCAAACAACTCGCCAACGCATTGCTCCCAATGTGACCGAACGGGAAAGTGGCACCAAACATGCCTCCGTCGAGAGGCTAGAGCGCTTGAGCAGTGCGCACTTGGTAACAAAAACCGAAATTAGAGAGCAGCCCCTCATTACAGGGGAAAGTTTTCGTGCCTGCTTTGTTTACGAGGCTATCTGGCGCTACTTCCGTGCAAGCGTTGCAGCTGGACCCTAGAGGCTGCCACAAAATCTGGATTTGTTTGCAAGGAAGTGAGCCGCCCGAGCGCTCTAGACAAGTCTGCTCACCACTGTACTTCCATGCCCACTAAGAGGATTCCAGGGGCGTTGACTAGTTAAGTAGTGTGCCGGAGATGATGCATCAGTCGATGCCGATGTCTTGTCCAAGGAGAGCTGCAGTAAGTGTCTTCAAAGAAGGGGGCCGTTCCCTCTCAGCGAAGCGGTCCGGCTGGCGATGAATCGAAAAGCTGGAGGCTTTCATCCGGCGTCAGCAGCAATGAACGCAACTGCGGAGTCGTGGCACCGAGATCATTCCACGGGGCAAGCAGGATCAAGATCTGCACCAATAAACGAAATGGCGTTTGATGCATGTGCGCTGTTGCCGTACTTCCATGCCCACTAAGAGCATTCCAGGGGCGTTGACTAGTTAAGTAGTGTGCCGGAGATGATGCATCAGTTCATGCCGATGTCTTGTCCAAGGAGAGCTGCGGTAAGTGTCTTCAAAGAAGGGGGCCGTTCCCTCTCAGCGAAGCGGTCCGGCTGGCGATGAATCGAAAAGCTGGAGGCTTTCATCCGGCGTCAGCAGCATTGAACGCAACTGCGGAGTCGTGGCACCGAGATCATTCCACGGGGCAAGCAGGATCAAGATCTGCACCAATAAACGAAATGGCGTTTGATGCATGTGCGCTGTTGCCGTACTTCCATGCCCACTAAGAGCATTCCAGGGGCGTTGACTAGTTAAGTAGTGTGCCGGAGATGATGCATCAGTTCATGCCGATGTCTTGTCCAAGGAGAGCTGCGGTAAGTGTCTTCAAAGAAGGGGGCCGTTCCCTCTCAGCGAAGCGGTCCGGCTGGCGATGAATCGAAAAGCTGGAGGCTTTCATCCGGCGTCAGCAGCATTGAACGCAACTGCGGAGTCGTGGCGCCGAGATCATTCCACAGGGCAAGCAGGATCAAGATGTGCACCAAGAAACGAAATGGCGTTTGATGCATGTGCGCTGTTGCCGTACTTCCATGCCCACTAAGAGCATTCCAGGGGCGTTGACTTGTTAAGTAGTGTGCCGGAGATGATGCATCAGTCGATGCCGATGTCTTGTCCAAGGAGAGCTGCGGTAAGTGGTCTTCAAAGAAGGGGGCCGTTCCCTCTCAGCGAAGCGGTCCGGCAGGCGATGAATCGAAAAGCTCGAGTCTTTCATCCGGCGTCAGCAGCAATGAACGCAACTGCGGAGTCGTGGCACCGAGATCATTCCACGGGGCAAGCAGGATCAAGATCTGCATCAAGAAACGAAATGGCGTTTGATGCAGGTTCGCTGCTGCCGTTCTTTCATACCCACTAACAAACGTAACCTATCCCAATTACAGGATAGAACTCCAAGTTACCTTACAAGACACTTCGAGGATTGGTCAGTACCGATGTCACGTTCAAGTTACGGGAAACAGTACCTGAAGTGCACAATACCAGCGCTTTTGAATTTTTATAATTCGGTCCCTTTTGACTTCTTCACGGCAACTTACAAAGACCTCCGGCAGATGTATTTTGTTTCTATGTGATGTTATCTAG
Source organism: Amblyomma mixtum (assembly GCF_055824585.1). Classification (NCBI taxonomy): domain Eukaryota; kingdom Metazoa; phylum Arthropoda; class Arachnida; order Ixodida; family Ixodidae; genus Amblyomma; species Amblyomma mixtum. The sequence goes on from NC_143021.1 coordinate 160,392,868, forward strand.
CCTTGCTGTTGTTTTCTTTTGGATTTGTAGCAGTGAGTTCTGCTCTTGTTTGCTGCTCTTTTTTGTTGTTGTTTTCGGTTGTTTTCGTTTACTATGGGTACTATATCTGTGTCATATTAAATATGTATGCATTTGTTTGGATATCAAGAATATGTTCTGTGATGCCGCCACTCTGCCGAAATAAGGGATTGTGGACCTGTCAAGCTGTCTAAGGACAGATTTTTTTTACAGTCCGTCATCTGTATTTGATGGCAAATAAAAAATTTCATTTCAAAGGTCTGGAAGCTCCTCGGAGGCCGTCACAGCGCTTGACCAATAGGGACGCATGCCCGGCGAGAGAAGGAGTTTGCACAGCCGATAATGTGTGTATGTACACACCTGTCTTGGCGCGAAGAAGAGGCAGACGTGGAGCAAGCCTATATAAGAAGCGCGTTGACGGCTGTCCGTCAGCCCAAGCCGCCGTATAAGCTTCCGAGAAGTCCACCCACTCGATCCCCGGGACAACACCACTAGCCAAGCCACAGACCGAACGAGCCAATGCGTGCGGGTCCGAGGACGGCACCGTCCTGAACCTCTGGTCGTCGTACTGCCGCAGTGCCCGGTGAACAAATTGTGTTTTGTTAGGTTGCCCCTCTCTCGTTAGAGTGCACTTTAGGTGCAATATCCTTTTTGTATTGTAGCCTCTCCCGAGTTTAACTTTGCACGAGTTGCACTGTTCTGTTAATCACATAGTATGTACGAGTGATATTGTGAAATCCTCTGTATCGTCCCATTGCTGCATAGTTTGCTTTGTTGTGAACCTTTGGCTCTGACAGATTCTCTGGCTTGCGACCAGCGAACGCTGGCCACCAAACGACCAAACCTCTTCTCACTTGGTAGCTGGTCTCCTCTGAGCTTGCCACGCTGAGCCGAGGGCATCTCCTTTATGTCCGAGACCACTGCCCCCGCACGCTCTAAGGGTGTCCGGGAACGCACACTAAAGTGCGCGAAGTGGTGACAGCAAACCATGGAAGATATTGTCACGTTGTAGTGACGGCAGTCCAGCGGTCAGGAATACAGCAGCAAGATTTGCAAACGAAGCTCTTTATTTGGGCTGACTTGCGCCCGCAAAAGAACAAAACAGCATGGCAGTGGCGTAAGCAACAAATGTGCTTGTCAGTCGTCGAACTACCAAGCCCCGCAGCTGGATGCATCGCTCAATTTAAAGCCGGCAAAGAAACTTAGAGATAACAGTTAAAAATACACTACAATAATCTGGAAAAACGTAGATCAATCGAGATTAGTCCGGTCGCTTCTCGCGTCAAGAACGAAAAAGAAAACAGCCCTTTCCTGCGGCCTTCAGCGCAAACGAACGGACACTACAATGATACGTGGCAATATCTAAATCAACCGCACCGCTACCATAGTCCTTCACAAAGTCAGCAATAAAATTCCAATAAAGAAGGGTATGAGGCAAGAAGACATGATCTCCCAAATGCTATTCACCGCCCCTTTACAGGAGGTGTTCCGTGGCCTGGATTGGGAACAGTTGGGGACAATATATAATGGAGAATACCTAAGTAATCTTAGATTTGTTGATGACATTGCCTTGCTAAGTCACTCCAGACATGGACTGCAAAACTTCATGATTGAGTTAGACAGGCAGACCAGAACGGTGGGTCTAAAAATTAACATGCAGAAAACCAAACTAATGTTGAACAGTCTAGGAAGAAAACAGTTGGACACAATCTGCAGCGAGGGACCCTATGTAGTAAGGGAATATGTTTACTTAGGGAAGGGAGTGACCATTGATTGGCATTACGAGATGGAAATAACTAAAATGATAAGAGTTGGGTGGAGCGCATATGGCAGGTTCTCTGAGATCATTAATGGTAGTTTGCCAATATAGCTCAAGAGAAAAGTATACAATAGCTGTATCTTACCGGTACTCACCTATGGGGCAGAAACATGGAGGCTAACAAAGAGGGTTCAGCTTAAGTTAAGGACAACGCAGTGAGGTATGCAACGAAAAATGATGTGTAACGTTAAGAATTGGGAAACGAGCGGAACGACTTAAGTTAGACATATGCTGTAAGCACTGTGTTGCATAGATTTAAAGGTTATGTCGTGGGATGGTTTTCACGCATGATGTTCCCTTGGCGGGGGAGGGGGGGGGGGGGGGGCATGTTTGCAGTTTTTAGATCTCAATGGTACTGCGGGCAGAGATCACGTATATTGGCAGTAGTATGCACCTCGAACACAGAAAGAGCTGTCGGCTCACGACAGTAAGTCCGCTTCATTCGAGTCGGCTCATCCGAGAGAGTAAAACGTGCCATTGCTAGCCTTTGCCTCGAGCCTGCGCTTTGTCAAATCGAGTCACCACACCATTCAGCGGAGTTTTGATAAACAGGAGGACGGCGGATGTCGGCAGGGCTCCCATGCACTGCCGGCAAATCTGTTGCTGAGGCCCTCTTACGAAAAAATAAAGGTGCCATTTGTACAAAGCCATGTGAGCGAGGAAAGCAAGCTGTGAAACCAGAGATGGTTTCCACAGAATTGCGCACAATGAGAACAAGGTGGCGAATAGACATGGTGGGCCAGTGGTGTTTTCGGCCTAACGAAACCTTGCACAGCTCTGCGCGCACATTGCGAGCGATGGCGATAAGAACGGTTGCAACGAAAACGTGGCAAAGCGTTTGTGTTGTGGTGCACGAGATACCGCTGAGCTGTGGGGAGGCGTACGTGCGCCAAACAGGGCGCTGCGTCAATGACAGCGCAGCTGTAGACGTGCGGGCGCTCAAAAAAAAAAGGCAGGAGGCACGCATCTTTCGCAACATTTTGCGGAATCCAAGTTGTGTCACCGAGCGGCAGAACATTCTCCAGGGGAAAAATGATCGCTGTGCAGAAAGTGTGAACCACGGTTTCATGAGGTAAGCATTCTGGCCAGGAGCAAAGATACCAAGGCGCAGGAGGTTTTGAAACCTTTCCACATATGAAACAGAGGAAGATATTGTATTTGTCATACATCTGTAACCCTTTTTAAGGGCGATATTTTTCGTATCTTGAGTGTTTTTGCTGACTGCGTGTTGTCTCGCTTCTCTGCATGCCTTGATTTTCCTTGCATTTCCTACCTTCTTAGCGAATAAATTTAGATGAAGTTAGCGCTTGTGCTTCGTCTTGCTTCCGCTGTGATGGTTTTTATAGGTGCTGTAGGGGATCCGAGTGCGGCGCCGCCGTGAACCTCTTCGTCGCCTCCTTGGTGGTGGCAGGAACGTGGTATGAAGGATCACTTTCACCTCTCCGAGGCGGAGGCCGTAACATTTTGCCCTTGTCTGTCGTGACGCCTATCGCACCCCTATAGGCACTATTGTTTTCTCAAGTGGCTGTTACGTAGTGCAAAGGTTGTTTTCTTCCACGTCAGCTGTCGCATATCGCTTGTTTTTATCACCTCCCTGGGTCTCTAGTCTTCAAGTACCGATATCTTGAGGACGACATTCAGCATCTGCCGTGGGTTTGCCCGGCGCTGAAGCCGACGAGAATTCGGCGCCTGGAAGCAGCGGGTGTTTCGCCCAACAATAGTGCTTCATGTGCTTCAATAGTGCATCAATAGTGCTTCATACACCGCTTGGACACAAGGACCTCACCATTGTTCATTGCTCGATTTCATTAGATCAGTGAGCCTTTTTCCATTTATTTAGGCATCCCCATCAATCACTCCATACCGTTTTATGCACTGACGCAATCAGCATCGCTTAAAAACAACTGCATCTTGATTGAAAACATGCGGTTACATTTTCGAGATGGACCCAGGTTGACTTGAGAACGAGAACTTAGGAGAGGAGTGGAGCTGTGCAGCATAACGGCCTGAGAGATCTGGTTTCCCCTCAAGAGAACTAAAAGCCGGGGAGCTTTCTTTCTTACCGAGCCTTTTGCGGTTTGCATTAAGACGACATCCTGTGCATTTACTGGTATAGCAATGAGAAAATTATTAAATATTGTTGTGGGCAGAAGTCAGACTGCAAAAGAGCCTCCCTTGGAGGCATGTCGGCGCCCTCTTGACTAACATGTTGCCATGTTACAGTTCCTTCCCGTTCACAAAATGTTTCGTCACCTAAATTATGTTTGTTTGTCTTTCGCGCTTCTGTGAGCTGGCCGTCTTTACAACGTATCGTTTGCAATGTTTTAACAATGTTGATCTTTACAACGTCGTGTTTACAATGTTCTTTACAAGGTAGCCTTACAATGCTGTGCACCGTGCACATTTATGTATTTACGGAGCACTGCAGGCCGAAGCAAGAGGGGCATACATGAAAAGTAGAAAGAGAAGAGAGCAGCGATGTAGCGGCGCTCTCACCGTGCCTTTCATAATCGTACGGCCGTCGAACGGGTCACATGGAAGCGTTGCAGCCAGTCGCATCAGACGGTGTGGGCGGTTGATACCGAAACTTTACGATCCCCTTTCAAAGTGGGGAGCAGCGTGGCAGGTGTTTAGGAATTCCAGGAACACGGTGATAGAGGTTCAGATAAGCCGATAGGGGACGCACGTGGCTTTCACAGAGTAAATTCTAGTGCAAAGCTTCTAACCTACAGATCCATCATCAGACCGAAACTTGAGTACGCATGCACCGTCTGGTACCCTTACACAAAACATAACATTGAGGCACTGGAAATGATCCAGAGAAAGTGTGTTAGATTCATCTTTAATAAATATCGTTCTACCTACTCTCCAACCACTCTTATGGCACAAAACAACATACAGACATTGCAAACACGAAGAAAAATTCAAGTATTGAAATTTCTTTTCCTACTCAGAAATAAAAAAATCTCCATGAGCCCAGATTTATTTCTTAAACCGATCACAATGCGACTAACACGACATCGTTACACGCAATCACTAACACGTTACAGCGCTAGAACCAATGCTTTTAAATACTCATTTTTTCCTCACACAATAACTCAATGGAATGAACTCCCGCCTGAGGTTCTAAACAGCATCGATGCCATTAAAAAAATTATTTATTGATAATTGCTGAGTCGTTTTTTTCCTTGTTCGTTACTGTGTTCTATTACTGTTATGTTAGTTTTGTGCTATGTGATCTGCCGCACCTCTTTTTTTTGTGCTTTTGCCCCTCCTGCTTGGACCCATCTTAGGGTCTGCCGTATTCTGTAAATAAATAAATAAAAATAAGTTCACTGGAACGGGGAAAAGTACGGCGACGTATTGGTCCAGTGAAGATAAAACGCCGGCCGCTGAAGCAGTTCGACATGGATATCAAAACGGGTCACGCGTGTGGAACGACTTCGGTGTGCTGTTTTGGCAGTAAATAAACCACACTGTTGCTCGGTAGCTAACTAGGTAACACTGCGTTCAAGTTATTTTCTTAGAAAAGTCGCGGATTCGATTTCGGCAGCGGGTCGATAGGGAGGAAGGGAGGGGGGGTAATGCAGAAGAGCTATGTGCTTTTCCTTAGTTTTGCGTGCGTATTTTCACCTATCACTATTCCACTCCTTTGGAACTTAAACGTGGCATGAAAGACAGTTTGTATTTAAGAAGCGTTAAGACAGTTGGTTCAACATGTCTGATTTCTACGGGCTGCACAACACGTACGACAAAAGAGCACTCGCACTAATTTGTTCCTTGTCGCTATTCTATGGTACTTAAGTCATTTCTCTTCACCTCGTCGTGCGCTATACAGACATGATTTATTTGGATATGATAAGTGACACAGTTTGTGAGCCTCTTCTTGTATTTGTCGCACATATAAGCTCAACGTTCACTTTGCAAGCAATCTTCAAGCGTTCCCTGCATGCTTCATGGGCGAGGCGCCTTTCTGTTCTCTTACCTTTCCATGATGTTTACTGTTCGGTAAAGCAATGTCGATGACCGATAGGCATTCCATTACTCCGTCCCCGCCAGGTATTTCTTAAGTACAGAATTTTTTAGAAACCGTAGGGAAAAGTGTCTCAGCTATAAAAGTGTCTTAGCTAAACGTAACCAATTTTTGAAAAACGCCCGGCCCTAGGCAAGGGAAACCATCTCGGTACGGTTCGGCACGTGTGGCATAGTGTGTAGTTTGTTCATTCTGGAAAATTAAAAGAAGATTAAATAGTAAGTGTAACTTTTTAAATACTGACTCAGGGAAAAAAGTGTATTTTGAAGCCGACTGAAATGTCTTTCAACAAGGCACCATTTACGGGGCTTTTTTTTTTGCCTTTCTAAAAGAACTAGCCAACAAAAGGATTAGCCGACTGCTCGCGCATATCTTCCGACCGTTGCGATCGCAAAGCCAATCGAATAGAGGCAGCGCTTTGGAAATGAGCACATTTTGTCTTCAGAGAGCGTGCATCTTAAGGCGCTAGCTACTGCTATCACGCAATTTTCTCTAGGCCAATATATGAAACGTTAGGCAAGTACTCTAAAACTAAATAACGTTTCAGGGGGTAAAAATGCTGCAGACGAGCCCACGCGACTATTAACAGCACCCAACTACTTGGCTTCACACACCTTGCTATAGATCACTCCTTTTTTAAGAACTTGCTTACAGGCCACTGGCTCCATTTAAGCCTTACCTGGCATATCGTAAGAGAAATAGAAAGGCTGCTGCCTTCATTCAGGCACAAGCGCAAGAACCGCATTTACTTCCCTAAATGTAAAAATCCGGTAATTTTCACTATCAAACGCGTCGTACAAGTCCGGCTGCTGAAGCATGGTTCATATTATTCTATCCTGAATTGTACAACTCACGGTATCGCCCACTGCCTCTCTCTGGTCTAGAAGTACTCTGCGGCATCTCTTTTTTTCTGATCGTCTGAATCGATCTGTCGCTTTACCTTCGAATCTCTGATCGTCACCTGAACGTTATGTCCTTAAATACGTCTGCAGTGTCGCGCACTTAATGCTACTGATTATATATATATATATATATATATATATATATATATATATATATATATATATATATATATATATATATATATATATATACGTTTCGACGTTTCGCCTCGAGGACCAGCCGAAACCTCGTGAAATAAATCTTATGTTTTTCAAGTTCTGGTGACTTTATCTTATATAATTCAATCAGCTGCCAAGAAATAATAATATAGTAAGAACGTAGACCAACGTTTGAAACGCTTGAAACATTTTATTGACGCTTCGACCGTGGAACGGCCTTCGCAAGAATGTCTGCGTCGAAAGGGATAGCACAATATATGTAGGTAAGAACAACGCACAGGATAATGGACCAAAAAGATTCGATAAAAAAACATCAGGCGCATGTCTACAAAACGATAAATGACTCACAGTGTCAATCAAAAGACGCTAAATGAACCAAATACACAACAGCTACTTTGCGAAATTTAGTCTATC
>NC_143021.1:160700312-160822812 GCF_055824585.1 Amblyomma mixtum
TTCCTTCTTTATTTCCATTACACCCGAGGAATACATCAACTGTGCTTTAAAGATTAACAAAATACAGAAGAAATAAAGTAGCGTTATGTACTACCCTCCCTGTTGAAAGGGTGTGCCCAGCGCGGTGCAGACGTCACAGGCTGCACGCATCGGTGCAAATATATCAGAGCTTTCCAATCGGCCAGCGCGTATGGCACTTAAGTTCTCGCATTATACCCTACCTTGGGAGTCAGCAGCTTGGCAGTCCAAAGCCATTACATAGGGAACCCATTACGAACTTTCACGCGATTACTGTAGTGAACACCGCATCGCAACTAAGGCTGTGTTCGCAAAAGGAGCGATTGTTTTCGTAGAAAAAGCCCCAGTACCATGACTTCGGAAAACAGGCTAGAATAAGCCTCTTTCGCTGACCCAGGCTCCTCAAAACAAATGTTACAGAAGTTTCGAGCACACAAATTCTCTAGTCTTGGAAACAAAACGCGTGCAACGTTGTTAGTCTGAGGTGCGTTGCGATCGCAGGGTACACAGGTGAAATGAGAGTATGTTCACCAAGGAAAACTTTTGTATGTTTGACTTCAGAAAAATGCTTGTTGTAACAGCGTCAACGTTAAGAACAGCTTAGTTAAGGGTTATACACCCCGAACCGCGAGCATCGAGCTAACATTCGAAAATTAGAGTACAGGAGCCGACCGGCGAGCTGATTTTGAGAAACTCCATGAGTGAGCGAGTGCTGGTGCAAGGGGAGGCGTAACCGACGACAAACCTTCAGTGCACAGCGGCGCATATCGGGTATCCAGCTGCGCGGCTTGCATAAATCCTTGGGAAAAAATTTGTCTAGAACGCCGTAAAAAAAAAGAACGCTGCTACACATAACCCGGATTTTTGTGCACAGTCTGAACTCCCGTAATAAGCTGTCGACGGAAGTGACGTGAGTCACCTGATCGCGCTTTATTTATTCGATTTCTTCAGTGTCTGCATCGAAATTTAGGCAATGCAGCAACGGGATTATGTTTGGAAAAATGCGGTTGTAAAATATTTACACCATGAAACCGTCGTAAAGATGCGCCAACGGCTGTAATTTGTGCAACACCAGGCAGTAGCTTCCAGGAACACGCACTTGCACCCCCCCCCCCCCAAAAAAAAAAAATACTAAAGGCTTCACTTTCAAGGGCAAGTTATTCGACCTACAAAAGGTGATCTTTTCTTTTGGAGATATTTCTGGCAAAAAATGCCAGTTTGGGAATGATATACGGCATCGTGCTATTGTATTCGCATCTTTCTCCTGCGTTTCCAAGTCCCACTACTGGCGAGTAAGTTTAGCCTCTGTGATACTATGGTTACTGTAATTTATTTACAAAGACAAATCTACCAGCAAAGGTGTATTTTTAAAGCTTCCTGCTATGAGGCTTAAGGGTCCCAATAGGCGCGTACGCACTTGCGTACTAATCGCTTTCGTGTCAAATACAATTTTTCAGGCCACTGAGCAGTGAACCGAAGTTTAGCCTGGAAGTTTCGGCGGAAGTGTAAAAAACGCCTTATTATTCGAACACCTTGACTAAAGCTTCAATAGCGCCAAGGAATCAATATTTTGCCTCTTGGTACAATGTTAGCAAAAAAAAAACACCCAAAAGGAAGTATATGGCTTGTCCTCTAACGCACACCCAAAAGGAGGTTTTTTTTTTACTCCATATGTATGGTGTTTTTTATTTACTCCCTTATAGAAATGGAGCCCGAAAATTGCATGATGTTTATAGTTTATTTATACTCATTCAGGCTCATTCTTACAATGACAGCGGTGGAAACGGGCAGTAGCTTTGCGGGCCGCCGGCAACCCAACTTGGGAAAATGCGCTGCCCTAACGTTACTCCGCGTCCCGCATTCTATTCGCCGTCTGCAAGCCCAGCGGCGGCGTAGGCGGCAGAAGTCGTCTGCTTGTCGTCTCCCTTTGCTGTGCGAGCTCGTTTGGTTGGCCGTGTCTGTAGATAAAGGGATGTAACATTATAATCAATCGTTCAAAACTGAGAAGGATTCGCTGGGTAGTTTTCACGGTCATGCACCACGCTATAGCCTTAGTCGCTTTGGGACATTAAACCCCATAAACGAAAACCAAACCGCTATATTTGTCTAAACACCGGAGCAGAAAAGTTGAAAACACCCCTTTTTTATTTATTTATTTATTTTACCTCAGGGCAAAGCATTACAGAGGGGAGTCGGTAATACATAACACTGCAAAAAATACAAACAGCAGCAGAGAACAATAAATTTTCAAAACAGAGAGGTTAGAATAAGTGATAAACACAATATATCATTCAACAGAAACGGTAACAGCAGTCCGAAACAATACAGAGTGAGGAATTGTGGCGACTGAAGAAGGAAGGTGGCTCCAGTCATATGACGTGTGAGGAATAAAATAATCCGAGAATGTTTCAGTTTTGCATGCAGAAATGCCTACTTTATGTATGTGATCTGTGCGGCATGAAATATATGAAGGGGGAAGAAGTAACTCGCAGCGAATGGACTCATGATGAAATATTTTGTGAAAAAGACACAAGCGTGCAATTTTGCGTCGTGATGCAAGTGAAGTTAGGCCCAGTGTAGCCTTCATAGCCGTTACGCTTGACGTAAGCCGGAAGTCAGAGAGAATAAAGCGCGCTGATTTGTGTTGTACCATTTCCAGTTGGTCGATCAAACTCTTAACACCAGGGTCCCAGACTGATGACGCATATTCTAGCTGTGAACGTACGAGTGTGGTATAGAGTAGAAGTTTGATGTTAGTTGGCGCTGCGTGAACGTTACGTCTCAGATATCCCAGCATGCGATTAGCTTTGTTAGTGATGTGCTCAATGTGCGCATGCCAGCTAAGGTTAGACGTAATATGAATTCCGAGGTACTTATATTTTGTAACTGAATCAAGTAGCACACCATTAAGAGTATATACGGGAAGATCTCTATTAACACCAGAAATGCGCATAAGTTTACACTTTTCCGCATTCGAAGTCATATTGCAAGTTTTGCACCATGTTGAGATAGTGTTAAGGTCAGATTGAATCATGTGCTTGTTGTTACATTTGTTATTTCCCGAAAGAGGACGCAGTCATCGGCAAAAAGGTGTACAGAAGAAGAAAAATAAAGATTGCTGGGTAAGTCGTTGATGAATATAAGAAAAAGCAGGGGACCCAAGACGGTGCCTTGGGGAACCCCGGAAAGAACAGGGTGAACGACCCGAATTAACATTATTGACGGCAACAAACTGCTATCGATGAGTAAGGAAAACTTCGAGCCATTTTAAAATGTTAGTGTCTAAACATACCATGCGCAGTTTTAGTAATAAAAGATGATGGGAAACCTTATCAAGTGCCTTCGCGAAATCTAGGAAGATGCAGTCGGCGATCGAGTGACGGTCTGAAATTGCGTGAAGTTTGTGTGTGAATAAGAGTAGCTGTATTTCGCATGAATAGGACTTCCTAAAACCGTGCTCAGAAGGATGAAAAAACGAGTTTGATTCAAGGAAAGTGAAAATATGCGAAAAAGTATGTGCTCTAAGATTTTACATGGAATGCTGGTAATAGATATGGGCCGGTAGTTAAGAGGCGAGTGTTTATTACCAGATTTATACACTGGGACCACCTTACCAATCTTCCAGTCTGCCGGTAGTTCACCTTTCTCTAATGATTGCTTAAATATTTTAGTCAAGGCGAGCGTTGAATACATTTTCGTACTTTTTAGGAACTTTGTAGTAATGCAATCAAGACCAGCACTGGAGGATATCTTAAGGTTGTCAATTATTTTAACTATACCATCAGGATGAATGACCACAGGGTACATTGGGAGGAAGTTGTTATGATCCAGTTGGGGGAAATCCGTAGTTTCACCACTTGAAAAAAAGCTGGAAAACACATCATTCAGTACATTTTGCACAGTCAGTATCGATATAGGTTCGTCACTTGAATTCGTTAGTATTATTCTATATGTTTCAGAAGGGTTAATGACGCTCCAAAATTTTCTTGGGTTATTGACCAACATACTCGGTAGAGTGCTACTCAAGTAATTTGCTTTAGCGTTCTTGACCGCAGAATTGTAAGTGTAAGCTACAGAGCGATAACGGGACCAAAGATGTTCAGTGCGTGATTTTTTAGCTGATCGGAAAAAGCATTTCTTACGGTTCGACAAGCGCTTAAGATGCGTGTTATACCATGGCGCATGCAGGTGATAAGATATTACGCTAGTAGGTATGAAGCGGCTGGTGAGATCTAAAACTTTGTTCTTGAATAAAAGCCAGTTTGCGTTCACTGGTCGCGAGTCGAATTCGTCGAAAAAAGTGGCCAGGAGAGAACCTAGTTCATTATTAATTTTTTTGAAGTCAGCGCGGTGATACATGCGTATTATCTTAGTGTGACTCGGAGTTTTTTGTATGGGAATGTTCACAGAAAAATTGAGCAACGAATGGTAGCTTAACTGGGGCATGTAGGTTATTTCTGACACAGTTCTGGGAATGTTGTTAGTACAAGGTGTAATGTACTTGCTGTAACTTCAGTAATTCTTGTAGGCTGAGTAACAATTTGGGTAAGATTAAACAGTGAGCATAAATTATTGAATTCCTTGCATAGTGTCGAAGATGAGGATGGTTGCACCGAGGACCAGTCCATGCCCGGAAAGTTAAAATCACAAAACAGAAAGATAGATGACGAAGGGTAACGCGTTACGATGACATTAATGGTATCATGAAGCTCTGCAAGAAATGTAGGAGATGCATTAGGCGGTCGATAGCATGCGCCTAAAATTATTCTGCGGTAGCCTAGTTGAAGAGATACCCATATAGTTTCGATGCTTGATGTTATGTGAAGATAATTTTACTTTATTTTTTTACTGACTGCTATTAGTACGCCACCACCTTGCCGATCTTTCCTGTCACAACGATAGAAGTGGAATTGATTAGATGAATCGAATATCTCACAGTCACGTAAGTATTCATGCAGCCAAGTTTCAGTTAGGACGACGATGTCAGCAGAACACGCAATTATTGCAGAAGAGAGTTCCGTACGACTCTTTATGGCACTTCGGATATTAGTAAATAACACTGATGTTTGAGCTGCGTTTACACAACGGTCACTGCCCCTCGGTAACTGTTATGCAGATTTACAAGGACTAGATGCAGCGGGGAGAGACGAATGCGTGTGCTGGGTTATCGGCTTGGTGCGTTCTGTGGTAATCTCAAATATTTTATCGTTTACAGGGTCATACATGTAGGATCTGTTGTTCACGACCAATTTATTGTATTTTAGCTTAAAAATAGAGAGCCGGGCAGTGATTTGGCGAAGCCAATCAGTTTTTTGCGTGCTTGGCGTGTGGCAAACGAGTAATCTTCTGTCTCTTGAATGTCGTCTTCTTTGATGTCTTTTTTTGCATTTCAGAATTTTTTCTCTGGTTTTGAAGCTGTTTAACTTCAGAATCACCGGACGGCATCCAGAATCAGAATACCGCCCTAAGCGATGAGCCCTATCAATATCAATTGGCGAGAGTGCTGGGTCAACGTATTTTGACAGGACGTTTAGAAGTTTTTTTTTCCGTTTCGTCCCATGTTTCACGGTCATTGTCATCGGCAATACCATGAAACACCAAATTGTTTCTACGGCTCTGGTCTTCTAATTCATGAATTCGTGCCTGAAGCAGTTGATTTTGTTGCGAATGTCAAGAGCAGTATATTCGAAATCCTGCTTTACTTCGTCAATTGCTTCCAGTGAATGTTCAACTGTTGTAAATCTAGAATTTATATTCGCGAGGGCTGAATCAATATTCTGCTGTCCGCGCCGTTGTTCTTCCATTGTTTTCTTTATATATTCGTTACTGGCTGAAAGCGCGACTGACCGTGTCTGCAGTTCCTTCAAGATACGAAGTATTTCCATGTTTTGTTCCGATTGTGTTAATATGGCATTAGCTGTAGGATTACTCTCCTCGCTCGAAGCGTCTGTGCTCGAATCACCGGTTATTATTTTGGTACGCGTGTGAAAAGGACCTGGGTTTACTTCCACATCTCCCGACAACAGCAAAAGACAGCTGTTGAAGCATTCAGTCAACACGCTCAAAAACAGCCGTGGGCACGCAAGCAGCAGTAAGCATCGGTTTTCACTTTTCTTAGCATACAAAGGAATGCAGTTACGCACCTGGATGGCAAACAAAGGCGGTCTGTTAGCCATTGTGGCCGCAACGCTGCTCTCGTGCCCACTGAAGAGGTCCCACGGACACCAGCGCCTAAATACTGGCGTTGAACTTGCTGTCGATGACGATGCCACAGCCCAGGAGTGATAAGGGCTGTTCAAATATCTTGAGGGCGCCACCTGATGAACGAACATAGGCAGTTCCCAGCAAGCAAGCTGCGTCACTTGGTGCCGAGAAGCACCGTCACCGGCAGGATGGCAGATATGTTAATTTAGCTGTGCCTTCACTAGACGTGCCTTCATTCATCTCCAAGATTCGAGCAGTCGTGGCGGAATGGTCTCTTATAATTGTGTAGAGAGGCCCATATTATTTGGTTTTATGAAGGAAGTTTATCACTAAGTGCGTTTTCTGGCAGTTCGCTTTTCTTAAGAGTACGTATTCTGTTCAATTTATACAAAGAATTCATATCTATCCTTTCTTTACGTCCAATGTATCGCTCTCTCTATTATAATTGTATTGTTCATGATGGGCTGAAAGGAGTACGTAAAATGACGACTTCGCGTTGTAGTAAAACGTTTTTGTTTAGACTTTCCGGCGAAGTTCTACCTGTTAAAATGCGGCTTAACAAAAAAATATTGCTGTTCCTTCTGTTAATTGTCGCCTACGTGATGCACATGAAACCACCTAACATTTTTTTATATTGCCCGCAAAGACGCGATATTATTTTGGAACATTGTACAAAGAACTTTGAACAAAGACCTTGTTTGGAATTCTCACAGTGTGCGTTACCTAATGGACACCCAACATGGCCACGAACCCTATGACATGAATTTCTTGCTCGGACTGCACAGCCTGTGGAATACGCGCATGTTGAAACGGCATGCTGAGCCTGTCGTCTCCTCCAGCATGCATTCCGGCGAGATGTCGCGCCAGCTAAAGGACACGTATACGGTGGCTCAGTGGTTACGGCGCTCGGCTGCTGACCCCAAAGACGCTGGTTCGATCCCGGCCGCGGCGGTTGAATTTCTTTGGAGGAGCAATTCTAGAGGCCCGTGTACTGAGCGATGGCAGTGCACGTTAAAGAACCCCAGGTGGTCAGAATTTCCGGGAGCCCGTCACTACGGCGTCCCTCATAGCCTGTGTCGTTTTGGGACGTTAAACCCCAGTAATCCAAATCAAACAAAGGTAATAATTATCAACCGGACTGGTTCCCGCTATTGATATCTTGTCTTTCTTAGCCACTGTTTAAGTTGTGTTAAGACGTTTGTTTTAGTTGTGTAGTGTTGTGTTTTCCTTCAGCTTGGTCGGCTACTGGCTGATTACTTTGTAAATAATGTATATAGCTCTTTCCTTCATGTAAGCGTGCGCAATATATGCCATGCTTAAGAAAAAAAACTGTCGTGGCGGAGTGGTAGCATCCCTGCCTCGCATGACAGAGACCGGGTTCGATTCCCACCTAACCACAATTTTCATTTCTTTTTCTTTTATAATTAAGGCCGCATCAAGGGAATATCTGCAACGCAACATTACCTTCAAAGTTCGTACGCGAGAAGTGAAGCTTTCGCTTCAAAATATGCATAGGCAGCACATTTCGTGCATAAAAAAGACGACGTCTCCTGCTGGGAAGTTAATGCACGAAACCAAACGCGGTCGCACTCTCAGGTGAGCTGTTCAGTATCGCGAAATACACATTTGTTCAGAGCGTGATTGCAAAGTTCGAAACGGCAGGATTCGTTCTAGAGGCACAGTTTGAAATTTTAAATTTTCTTGTAGAGAAGCTGTACGCAACAAAGGACCGCAAATCGCTTGAGAAAAATCAGGCAACTAAACACCATCTAAACATCTCGTTGTTTGAGCTGACAATACCACATGACCAATAAAAGCATTTGGAAGAATTGACTCCTGCTCGAAAAGTGTCTCATTTTTTTGTTTTCTATCCTCATTATGTCCCGATATTGGTAAAATTTGTGTCGCGCTAACCCCATCTCCATTTATAAAACACCCAGCTTCACAGTTACCCTTTTCAAGTGAGCCTTGTTCATCAACTTGAAATTTTCATACACAACATTTCTGCAGAAATGCGAACACAGCCAGTTTAGGAACGCAGTTTTTTCATATATTTTGAGATTTCACTATAAAATTAAATATATCCGCAGTTATCCCGTCGGCACGCTTAAATTGTTAAGCTATTAACGTTTTTGGTGTCGTTAAAAGCGCTCCCCATTCGTTCTCTACGGCACTCTTGACTGCTCGATAGGAATGGTGGAAACACTCTGGAAGATATTGCGTCACATCGCAAGAATGAAGTATCACCTTAAATATTGCCATAGCAATACCTTGAAATATTTTAACGCTCAATATTTTCGTCCAAAAGCGCTGGACATTGCATTGGATTCAAGCAGCCGAGTAGCGTTAACCAACTCCGCTTCGTCCATCAGACGCGCCAAAGTGAAGCGAAGTTAACGCCCAGTTACAACTAAGATCCGCAGCATCTTCGATGGACCTCTGGCACTGTTGTTGATAGTAGCCCGTTGGTTTTCCAGTAAGACCGCAGGTAGTCAGCCCAACGATGAACATGCCGTTTGGGGCTAGTTGGTGTACATTCATCTAAAGTTTTGCGCAAAAAAGAAGAGCAGAAAAGTTTCGTCTAACTATTTTTTTCATCTATTTATTGCTCTTTGTTGCTATACAAATATACGCAAACACTGCTCGGACCCATAGCCGACGGCTAGTAATGGGTCCAATGGAAAAAGTTATACAAGCATGCAGGCAACAATATACCAAAATAAAGACAGGGTAAGTTAGTATAGAGAAAGCTATACATCACTCTCAACACTTATAAGAGCAGCAACAAAATGAAAAAATGTTGGAGATTATATAAACTAAAAACTTACAGATTAAAGAAAACGCGTAGAACTTACACAAGAATTAACGCACCACGACAAGCTAGGGGAAAATAGCTAGTAAGTCTTTTCAAAGCGACACAAGGGTACAACACACGAGAAGAGCGTACACAGAGTTTGGTACACAATTTTTAATTACAAAGCTTTTTCACAATAGACTGCAAATTTATAAATATCTACATAAATCAAAGTATCAGTATTCGGCAATATGCAAATAATATCAGGCAGATATCTAAGAAGTGTAGTAATAAATGAAAGTATGAACTCGGAATATGTCATTCTTATTAAGGTAATATTTTTTTATTCCAGAGGAAACGTTGTAGGCAGTCTTCAGGCGATGTGGTAGGCTATTCGAAATTTTTACGACTGTAAACTCTAGGAGACGCTCGTCATATACGTTTCTTTTCACTGACTAGTTAAAATTTGCGTACGTGCGGCTCCGTGTTGGAAGTGGCGGGATGTTAAATACTGATATACACCGGGAGGTTGTTTGTTACTATTTTATGGGCACATTCAGCAGTTCTTTTATCATGATGTAAATCAAGTGGTACTACGCGTAGTTTAGCAAATAGTGCCTTGCTGCGTACGGTGTTTTCTTCGTCTCATCCTTGTCGCCTTCATATATTTTGTGAACTGGTGGTCATTATTGATTGAAGCTCTTATCGGTTCACTTGTAGCCTGAGCGCTGCAGTTGTTGGCCTACCAACTGATGGGTCGTTATCGTCACCTGAGGTCATGACATCACAACTTTGAAGTCTCCGTCATGTTACTGACCACTGGGAGCAAGGAGCCGACTGAGCGTGCTCTGCACGGTTAGTGGTGGGGAGTGTCTCGATTGCACAGCAAAAGCACAAACAGCTGCACTGGTCAGCCGCATTACTCAGTAAGCATAGTTCTTGGGCATTTTTTTATTTCCTCATTAACTCTGCAATCGGGAAGCGAAGATGCCGTAAGGTAGCATAGTTCCTACCTACATTAAACATTTAGTTCAATGAATACAAGTGTTTGTTGTCTAAAAAACAATTTATGTTACTGATATCCTCCACACGTTGTTAGTTCACGAATAACGTCTCTGCACAAATTCTGCGCAATGTGCAGCTTAGGGATGCATCTCAATCAGCAGCGAATCTTTAAAACTGGTCTATCATCGCACAGAATGGCAGTTGTGAACAGTTACGGAGGGCACCTGATCTTTGATCGTATCTTTGTGTTTTGTCCACCACTCTCCCACTGTGGTAAAGCACCAACTGACATTTAACGGAGATGTAGACGCTTACTTTGCTTAAAGCAGAAACATGCGACTGCCATAAACCGCAGACTTTCGCCTACCAAGAACATGAAATGGAAGCGAAGCTCCGAAAGTGATTTGCCACTCGTAATTACAAAGCTGGTGCTAGTGGCGTATCATGCATTTCAACTTATTCTGAGCCGTCGGCTTTGGAATTGCAAATATAGAAGCCTGTCTTTTACTCTGAAGGGAAGCTCTGCTCGACATGGAGGGAAAACGAGCGCAGTGATTTCACAGTGGCCAGCTTTAGCGGTAAGCAGCAAACCTTGCTGTCTGAAATGGTTTGAGAAGGAAGGAAATTTCACTCGTCGACCTTGAATGATGACAGTGACTGGTCGGAAATTTGAAAATGAAGTGCGTTTGGAAACCGAAAAGGACACAAATTGACGAAAATTATTTCATTTATTTTACAATAACCAAACGGACTCTTGTGGACGCAGGATGTCGGACCATGTGTTAATGGCACTGCAGATTTTTCTTTCGTCACGCCGCTCGCCCGAAAAAGCTGAAAAGTGCCTCTTGGATTAGAGGGGCTTGAAGAAAGTAACAATCCATGGAATCAATCAATCAATCAATCAATCAATCAATCAATCAAGCTTTTATTTTAACATCGCGATGCTGGGTGGGCACATACAGAAAGCCAAAAAAAGGCTTGACGGGGAATGTGCCCTCCTCTACAGGGCATATGTGGTTACGTAAGTGGGGTGAGCTACAGATAAACAGTAAAAACATCATGTGGTATCTGCGTGCAGCAAAGGTAAATAATTGCATAGTTGTTCCTAAAGGAAGGGAATTTCTAGTGACGCTACAGCATTTCTGTAGCCAACAGCCACAGAAACCAACGGACAGAGGGGATTTTTTTAATTAATTTATTTATTTTGTGGTGTGATCAATTTACGATATTAGTGAATATGTTATCGCTTAAAGCTAATTGATTAGAAAAGCAGGGTTCTAACACATCAAACACCCTCGTCGTTCGATGAAGTTTCACGTCACACCAGCGCTAACTCAGGACGTTCTACGTCCGCCGCTTGCGAACGTGGGTGGCGCTGATGAACACTCTCAAGGTTAGGTTATTTGTAAACATAAATACACCTGAAAGCATATTTGACAGCCGTCGCCGTAGCTCAGAGGTAAAGCACCGGACCCGTAATTCGGAGGTCGTGGGTTCGGATCCCACCTGCGGCATGTGGCTGTTTTTTCTTCTGCTTTTCTAATCAATTAGCTTTAAGCGATAAGATATTCAGTAATATCCTAACGTGATCAACACCAGAAAATAAATAAATAAATTTAAAAAATCCCGTGTTCCTTGGTTTCTGTGGCTTTTGGCATTTCTCATAATTATAAGGAGCCCCTCATTCCCCTTCCCTTGTTTGCTTATATATATATATATATATATATATATATATATACAAGAGAAGCCAACAGCCACAGAAGCCAAGGAGCACAGAGGATTATTTTTTATTTAATTCATTTTTTTGTGGTGTTGATCACGTAAGAATATTACAGTCGCTTCAAGCTAATTGATTAGAAAAGCAGATTAGAATTAGATTAGAATTAGATTAGAATTTGCATATATATGCAAATAAGGGAAGGGGATGAGGGGCTCACACGCACACACGCAAACAGAGTATATATATATATATATATATATATATATACTATACATGGTCTGTTCTGAAAGTAGTAGGACTCATTTTTTTAAACAAAATTTATTCAAGAGAATAGTACAAACTATTACATTTTTTCAAGGTAGCCCCCTTCCGCACCTACACGCTGCTGCAAATGAGGTTTACAGTTTTCGTACGCCTCCAGGAACGCCTGGACCGGAATGCTGTTTAGCTCCCTCGTCACGGCCTGTTGTACCACCTCAACCGATCCGTGATGTTTCCCCTCGAGCGTCTATTTTATTCTCGGGAATAGAAAAAAGTCTGGCGGGTCCAAGTCGAGGCTGTAGGGGGGCTGAGGCAGCATTTCCGCCTTGTGCTGGGCAAAAAATCGGGGTCCTCATTCAGATGATGAAGAAGATCCTACCAGTTGGCCTTTTCCTCCTCCGACAACACTCCCGGCACCAACTTCGCGCAAACTTTTCCTCATGGATGAGTTTTCTGTCACGATCTCAAAAACTTAAGTTTGAGGAATGCTCAAGTCATCAGCAATCTTCTGATACTCATTCTACGATCACTGTTAAATAAATGTTTCACTCGCTACACATTTTCATTGGTCTTGCTGGTCGAAGGGCGTCTGGAGCGGTCGTCTTCATCCACTCTTTCCTTATTTTCTCGGAAAAGCTTGTGCCACTCAAGAAACACCTGATCTACCCATGGAAGCGTCCTCGTAGGCCTCCTTAATCATGGTGTGAGTCTCTTTGCCCGTTTTACCAAGATTTACTCAAAATTTGATCGCGTATCGCTGATCCAGTAAACGCTCGACGATTCTGCGTGACGAGACGTTTCGACAGGGGTTCACAGTATAAGCGAACTCCTGTCTTCAACGGCCGAGAGCCGACTGCCGATTTTCTCCAGCATTCCCAATATCCCCCTTCAACGATCCTGCTCGCGCAGACCACCTCTCGTCCGCCCGTTCGCCCAGGAAAAAACCAGTCCTACTACTTTCAGAACAGACCCTGTATATATACTGTGTGTGTGCGCGTGTGCGCGTGTGCGCGTGCGTGCCTGCGTGCGTGCGTGTGTGTGTGTGTGTGTGTGTGTGTGTGTGTGTGTGTGTGTGTGTGTGTGTGTGTGTGTGTGTGTGTGTGTGTGTGTGTGTGTGTGTGTGTGTGTGTAATCCAACGAAAAGAGAAATCATGGCACGGTATGTAGTAGCATGAACATATACCAACGTTTGAAACGCTTGAAACAACTTATTGACGCTTCGACCGTAGAACGGCCTTCGTCAGGATGTCTGAATCGAAAGTGAAGGCATAAATATGTAGATACGAACAACGCACAGGATAATGAACCCAAAAAAATTCATTAAATAAAGTATCAGGCACATGGCTAGAAAACGATAAATGAATCTCAGTACACAACAACTATTCTACGAAATTTAGTCTATCTTCTGTGTTAACTACGTACAATGAACAAGGATGCGCATGATTATGAACCTTGCTTATAATCAGTCCTAAGATGTGAAGTCACGATCTTGAACAGCGAGAATGAAGAAGTGCTTCTTGATTTTCGCTGTTCACAAAAACAAAAGCGTGTCACGAAGACAAACAAAGCGAAAGGCAAGAGTACTTCTGTCCATTAGGAGGATGAAAGAAGGCTTGAAAAACAAGGAGACAAAAAAAAAGCAGGTGGAGTAAAGAGGGCTGAGTTTCCTCTGAGAAAACGCCAGCAAGAAGTCGAATGTGTCAGGCATCTTTCGGCGATTGCGTGGAATTAAAACACTAAGAATGAAATGACATACATAAAAACACAACCAGAAAAGTACAAAATGAGAGATAAAGAAAAGCCACCGCGACGGACAAGTGATTGGAAAAGCTCAGCCTCGATTATTTCGATTTTTAAGCTCCTTTCCTCGTCCGCAGGGAAGCGGAAGCATGTTCCCAGTATTTCCGTGTACGAAGCAGTTTTTGAGGCACAGAGCAAAAATTTTCGGAGGCCTGTACTTATAGGCTACTGCGTTATAATTACAAAGATGCTATTCGCACTGAAAGTCAAATTTCGTAAGCTGAAAAGCCCGGATTTAACATTGGTGTCACCACCAAGTAAGATACAACGGTGCCTCGACGCAATGTACGCGCGTGGGTCCTTTCATGTTGGGCTACACCACCGTTCATGCCAACAAAGTGAGAGTAGCGTGGCTTTTTGGGCTTGGTGGTACATAGTTCTAATACACTGTAGCGCAGCAAAAGACGAGGACACAAGAGACGAGAGACGAACACCACGAACGCTAACTTCCAACAAATTTTATTCTCCTGAAGCATCACATTTATACGCCAGAAAACAGTAATCAGATGTGCGAACAGTATCAATTCCTTAGAAAAACGAGCTCTTTATCTGAAAGGTGTGCTTTTTATGCAAGATGTGCTTACACACGAGCATCCTGACCTATTTATCTTTTTGGCTTCAATGATTTCGCGCGTTACCCTTTCTCTGCTTTTTCCTATTACCAGACTTTTATCAAAGAAAGGCTTACAGGCTTTTGGCTTGCATGCGAGAATGTGGTCAACCACGATCCGCCTTGCCCGTTTCTGTCGTTGCGAGCGTGTTCTATTAGGCGCTCGTTCAGACATCTCCCCGTCTGGCTGCTCTCCTTCTGTCTTTATCTCCCCAATTCCCCTCCCTAGGCAGAGTAGCATGCCAGCGATTTTTAAACGCCGGCTAAATTCTCTGCATTTCATCAAAGAGTCTCTCTCTTTCTGGCCGATATAGTGTTTCCCGCATGACAAGGGAATCTTATACACAACACCTTCATCGCACGTGACGTAGGGCTTCTGGTGCCTAGTAGCGCATCCGCGCGCTTTGTTGGTGTTGGTTTTTCCCAGTTTGCACAACGTTGCAAGTTTTTTCGGCGCCGAGAACACGACGGTCGCATTCGCTCGTTGACGAATCTTTTCAAATTGTGGGAAATCTTGTGAAGATAAGGCAATACAAGGTTTTTTTGTTCACGAAGAACCGGGTTGGGGTGACATTGATTTTCTGGTCAATGGTCAATCGAGGCTGACTAATGCCGGGTACCACTCCCATGTTCAGGTTTCTGTTGCCGAAAAACTTTTAAGAGAATGAAACCAGAAAACCATGTTCAAGTTTCTGTTGCCGAAAAACTTGTTAAGAGAATGAAACCAGAAAACCATGCTCAAGTTTCTGTTGCCGAAAAACTTGTTAAGAGAATGAAACCAGAAAATCAATGTCACCCAAACCCGGTTCCTCGTGAACGGAAAAACCTTGTTGTATTGCCTTATCTTCACAAGAGCCGCCGCGGTGTCTCAGTGACTATGGTGCTCGGCTGCTGGCCCGAAAGACGTGGGTTCGATCCCGGCCGCGGCGGCTGAATTTCTTTGGAGGAGAAATTCGAGGCCCGTGTACTGTGCGATGTCAGTGCACGTTAAAGAACCCCAGGTGGTCGAAATTACCGGAGCCCTCCACTACGGCGTCTCTCATTGCCTTAGTCGCTTTGGGACGTTAAACCCCATAAACCAACCTATCTTCACAAGATTTCCCACAATTTGAAAAGAATTGGTCGACGAGCGAATGCGACCGTCGTGTTCTCGGCGCCGAAAAAAGTTGCAACCTTGTGCAAACTGGGAAAAACAACACCAACAAAGCGCGAGGATGCGCAACGAGGCACCAGAAGCCCTACGTCACGTGCGATGAAGGTGTTGTGTATAAGATTCCCTTGTCATGCGGTAAACACTATATCGGCCAGACGGGGAGATGTCTGAACGAGCGCCTAATGGAACACGCTCGCAACGTCAGAAACGGGCAAGGCGGATCGATGGTTGACCACATTCTCGCGTGCAAGTAAAAAACCTGTAAGCCTTTCTTTGATAAAAGTCTGGTAATAGGAAAAAGCACAGAAAAGGTCACGCACGAAATCATTGAAGCCGAAAAGCTAAATAGGTCAGGATGCTCGTGTGTAAGCACACCTTCCATTCTCCTTTCAGATAAAGAGCTCTTATTTCTAAGTAATTGAGACTGTTCGCACATGCGATTGCTGTTGTCTGGCATATAAATGTGATGCTTCAGGAGAATAAAATTTGTTGGAAGTTAGCGCTCGTGGTGTTCGCCTCTCGTCTCTTGTGTCCTCGTCTTTTGCTGTGCTACAGTGTATTGAAAGTGAAAGTCCTCTTTGGTGCAAACGCGGAGGGTTTAAGTCGAGAAAAGGGAAAAGAAGTTATAATCTTGCTTTCTCTGCTATTATTAAGCCTTTTGCTACCGAACAACCACCAACGTACGCAAAAAAATCGTAGAATACATTTTCACCGAAAGTGTAGTTGCCCTGAGTGTCCATGGAGAACCTGACACTGTACTGCGATTCCTTGATTAGAAACCACAGAAAAAAATATATAAGAAAATATAAACACTCTCAATTTAGGTCACTTTAGGACAATTTAGGACAACATACTGTCTGCGACCGCTTAGCAAGTCCTCTACCCATCGAACCACACAGTTATGTCCCAAAACAGTTTTTACCTTAATTAGAAGCTTGCTGTGGTTAACCTTGTCGAAGGCTTTTTTGAAGTCTAAGAATATAACATCCATCTGTCCCCTGCAGTCCATCGCTTTACAAAAATCATGACAACATTCCAATAGTTGCGTCACTGTTGACAAGCCCTCCCGAAAGCCATGTTGGTATTCACTAAAAAAATCATTGCGCGTTAAGTACTGGCGAATGTGTTTTGATACAATATGCTCTAAAAGCTTACAACACACTGATGTTAGTGATATTGGCCTGAAATTGGAAACATTAGCAGTGTCACCATCCTTAAAAACTGGGGTAACCTTACTAATCTTCCAGTCATCAGGAAGCGTACCTGTGGTTAAAGAGTTCCTAAAAATTATGAAGAGATACGTAGCCGACCATTCAGCGTACCTCTTTAAAAATAAGTTCGGTATTTCATCCGGGCCTGCAGCCTTTGAGGTGTCTAGCTTCAGCAGTGAAGCCAGAATTCCCTCGTATGACACTTGCAATTCGTCTAATTCGGGTAAATTGTTATGCGACGTAAACTGTGTCGGTTCTCGGTCATCTGAAGTAAAAACACTTCCAAAGAACCCATTGAAAGCCTCCGCAATTTTAGCCTTATCCTCAGTGAGACCCTGTTGCGTATTCATTTTTGTTATTGGTGTCTTCGATGCCGACAAGTGTCTCCAAAACTTTTGGGAAGATTCGAGAAGATATTTACTCATTGTGATGTTGTAAAACTTATGTTTCGATTCTTTAATCGTTGACTTCAACCTTTCACTTAATGTCATTAAGTCATCAGGTAACGCGGGGTTCCCTGATCGCCGCAACCTTGCTTTACGTCTGGACACTTTTCTTTTTAGTTGAAGAATTTCTCTCGTAATCCACGGATTGTGGATACGTTTTTTCTTACATTTCAAGGGTACATATTGTGTTATACATTTGTTAACAGTTTCTTTGAAAGTTAGCCATAGTTCATTTATGTGTGCGGACTCATCGTGGCTTAGTTTGCCGAAGTAATCATAACG
This sequence comes from Amblyomma mixtum, assembly GCF_055824585.1. Classification (NCBI taxonomy): domain Eukaryota; kingdom Metazoa; phylum Arthropoda; class Arachnida; order Ixodida; family Ixodidae; genus Amblyomma; species Amblyomma mixtum. Next base: position 160,717,817 of record NC_143021.1, read on the forward strand.
GTAGCTGAATTCGTCAAGTATGGTAGTGTCATCAGCTCTATTGAAATCCCTGTAATATGTCAGGCACTTTTGCGTACAAGAGAATGGACCCAACTGCAAAGTTATACTGACTAAGGAATGATCCGAAATTCCAGGTAGAATGGCAACTTTGTGTAGCCATGATGCTACACTGTCTGTTATGAAGACTAGATCCAGAACGGATCCACCATCACCGTGAACACGTGTAAGCTCCCTGACTACCTGTGTGAGCCCGTGGGAAAAACACATGTCAACAGCAGCTATCCCAGCTTCATTCTCCCGTGAACCCGGTTCCATTTCATCCCATTTTACATCCGGAAGGTTAAAATCTCCAGCAAAAACAACATGTTTGTGCTGTGCGCGCAGGTCATAAAGAAAATCGTTTAGCTTATTAATACCGTTTGAACCGGACCCAGGTCCACGATACACAGCCCCTACAAACAGCTCTTTTGTTCCCCAAAAAATTTTACACCATAATGTTTCGAAGTCGGTCATTTTGCAAATGAATGTGTAATTAATCTGCTTTTTAATGAAAATAGCTACCCCGCCCCCTCTGCTGCCAAGGTCGTTCCTAAGCACGTTGTAACCAGGCGGGCATATTTCGGAGTCACGTACATCGTCGTGCAACCAGGTCTCGGTCATGACAACAACATCAGGGTCATGCTCAATCAGCACATGTTCAAAGTCGACACACTTATTTACAAGGCTACGAGCGTTAAGGTTCTGCAGCCTGAACACTCCGTCATGCGCGAGTCAATCCCCTGTGTGGTCGTGAGCCGCTGGCGCTTTATCGGGTAGCTGTTCTTTCACACGACAGCGCCGGTTTGTGGCTTCGTGCCACGCGTAAGTCACACCATTTATCTTAATCTTGTCGAAAACAAGTGTAACTTTTTTTCCCATTTTTCCTATCGTTTACTGCGCTGCTCCAAAGACGTTGTCGTTTTCTTCTTACTTCATGTGAAAAGTCTTCGTCAATAAAGATCTTTGTTCCTTCCAGTCTGGTCCGGTAGCGCAGTATTTCTTTCTTTTCGTTATAATTTCCAAGCCGCACAATAACTGGTCTCGAGTTTCCCGTAGAAGCCTTTCCAATTCTGCGTACCCATTCTGCACTCGTCACTGCTACGTTCAGTTTCTGCGCGAAGATGCCCGCAATCACTTTCTGCTTCAATTGTTCCTCGGTTTCATTTTGTACCTCAAGAATGCCCCGGATCACCAAGTTCTTACTGCGGCTACGATTTTCGATATCATCAAGCTTATTTAATACGCCTCCAGCACTAGAGCTCAAATCTGCAATTTCATGTTCAGCCTGCTCAATCCTCTTGCATTCTTCTGAGGTCTTCGAGATATATACGCCTATATATATTTATATATATATATATATAAAATATATATATATATATATATATATATATATATATATATATATATATATTATATTTATATATATCCGCATATACATATATATATATATATATATATATATGTATCCATAAAATATATATATATATATATATACATAAATGTATATATGGCTATTGCATATACATAATATATACATAATATATATTATATTATATGTATATATATATATATCTATATATATATATATATATATATATATATATATATATATATATATATATATATATATATATATATATATATATATATATATATATATATATATAAGACAGAAGCCAATAGCCACAGAAACCAAGGGGCACAGAGGATTTTTAATTTCTTTGTTTATTCCGTGGTGTTGATCAATCCAGAATATTAATGAATATGTCATCGCCCAATGCCAATTGACTAGAAAAGCAGAAGAAAAAACAACCACATGCCGCCGGTGGGATCCGGCGGCATAGAGCACCGGATAGAGCACCGGACGCGTAATTCGCAGGTCGTGGGTTGGGATCTTACCGGCGGCATGTGGTTGTTTTTTCTTCTGGTTTTCTAGTCAATTGGCTTTGGGCGATGACATATTCAGTAATATTCTGGATTGATCAACACCACGGAATAAACAAAGAAATTAAAAATCCTCTGTGCCCCTTGGTTTCTGTGGCTGTTGGCTTCTGTCATATTTGTAACGAGCCCCTCATTCCCTTTCTCTGGGTGACGCTGATGAACAGACTTTTATCAAAGAAAGGCTTACAGGTTTTTGACTTGCACGCGAGAATGTGGTCAACCATCGATCCGCCTTGCCCGTTTCTGACGTTGCGAGCGTGTTCCATTAGGCGCTCGTTCAGACATCTCCCCGTATGGCCGATATAGTGTTTACCGCATGACAAGGGAATCTTAAACACAACACCTTCATCGCACGTGACGTAGGGCTTCTGGTGCCTAGTTGCGCATCCTCGCGCTTTGTTGGTGTTGTTTTTCCCAGTTTGCACAAGGTTGCAACTTTTTTCGGCGCCGAGAACACGACGGTCGCATTCGCTCGTCGACCAATTCTTTTCAAATTGTGGGAAATCTTGTGAAGATAGGTTGGTTTATGGGGTTTAACGTCCCAAAGCGACTAAGGCTATGAGAGACGCCGTAGTGGAGGGCTCCGGAAATTTCGACCACCTGGGGTTCTTTAACGTGCAGTGACATCGCACAGTACACGGGCCTCGAATTTCTCCTCCAAAGAAATTCAGCCGCCGCGGCCGGGATCGAACCCACGTCTTTCGGGCCAGCAGCCGAGCACCATAGCCACTGAGACACCGCGGCGGCTCTTGTGAAGTTAAGGCAATACAACAAGGTTTTTCCGTTCACGAGGAACCGGGTTTGGGTGACATTGATTTTCTGGTTTCATTCTCTTAACAAGTTTTTCGGCAACAGAAACTTGAGCATGGTTTTCTGGTTTCATTCTCTTAACAAGTTTTTCGGCAACAGAAACTTGAACATGGTTTTCTGCTTTCATTCTCTTACAAGTTTTTCGGCAACAGAAACTTGAAGATGGGAGGGGTACCCGGCATTAGTCAGCCTCGATTGACCATTGACCAGAAAATCAATGTCACCCCAACCCGGTTCTTCGTGAACAAAAAAACCTTGTATTGCCTTATCTTCACAAGATTTCCAACAATTTGAAAAGATTGGTCAACGAGCGAATGCGACCGTCGTGTTCTCGGCGCCGAAAAAACTTGCAACGTTGTGCAAACTGGGAAAAACCAACACCAACAAAGCGCGCGGATGCGCTAGTGCGCACCAGAAGCCCTACGTCACGTGCGATGAAGGTGCTGTGTATACGATTCCCTTGCCATGCGGGAAACACTATATCGGCCAGAAAGAGAGAGACTCTTTGATGAAATGCAGATAATTTAGCCGGCGTTTAAAAATCGCTGGCATGCTACTCTGCCTAGGGAGGGGAATTGGGGAGATAAAGACAGAAGGAGAGCAGCCAGACGGGGAGATGTCTGAACGAGCGCCTAATGGAACACGCTCGCAACGTCAGAAACGGGCAAGGCGGATCGTGGTTGACCACATTCTCGCATGCAAGCCAAAAGCCTGTAAGCCTTTCTTTGATAAAAGTCTGGTAATAGGAAAAAGCAGAGAAAGGGTAACGCGCGAAATCATTGAAGTCAAAAAGATAAATAGGTCAGGATGCTCGTGTGTAAGCACATCTTGCATAAAAAGCACACCTTTCAGATAAAGAGCTCGTTTTTCTAAGGAATTGATACTGTTCGCACATCTGATTACTGTTTTCTGGCGTATAAATGTGATGCTTCAGGAGAATAAAATTTGTTGGAAGTTAGCGTTCGTGGTGTTCGTCTCTCGTCTCTTGTGTCCTCGCCTTTTGCTGCGCTACAGTGTATTAGAACTATGTACCACCAAGCCCAAAAAGCCACGCTACTCTCACTTTGTTGGCATGAACGGTGGTGTAGCCCAACATGAAAGGACCCACGCGCGTACATTGCGTCGAGGCACCGTTGTATTTTACTTGGTGGTGACACCAATGTTAAATCCGGGCTTTTCAGCTTACGAAATTTGACTTTCAGTGCGAATAGCATCTTTGTAATTATAACGCAGTACCCTATAAGTACAGGCCTCCGAAAAATTTTGCTCTGTGCCTCAAAAACTGCTTCGTACACGGAAATACTGGGAACATGCTTCCGCTTCCCTGCGGACGAGGAAAGGAGCTTAAAAATCGAAATAATCGAGGCTGAGCTTTTCCAATCACTTGTCCGTCGCGGTGGCTTTTCTTTATATCTCATTTTGTACTTTTCTGGTTGTGTTTTTATGTATGTCATTTTATTCTTAGTGTTTTAATTCCACGCAATCGCCGAAAGATGCCTGACACATTCGACTATCTTGCTGGCGTTTTCTCGGAGGAAACTCAGCCCTCTTTACTCCACCTGCTTTTTTTTCGTCTCCTTGTTTTTCAAGCCTTCTTTCATCCTCCTAATGGACAGAAGTACTCTTGCCTTTCGCTTTGTTTGTCTTCGTGACACGCTTTTGTTTTTGTGAACAGCGAAAATCAAGAAGCACTTCTTCATTCTCGCTGTTCAAGATCGTGACTTCACATCTTAGGACTGATTATAAGCAAGGTTCATAATCATGCGCATCCTTGTTCATTGTACGTAGTTAACACAGAAGATAGACTAAATTTCGTAGAATAGTTGTTGTGTACTGAGATTCATTTATCGTTTTCTAGCCATGTGCCTGATACTTTATTTAATGAATTTTTTTGGGTTCATTATCCTGTGCGTTGTTCGTATCTACATATTTATGCCTTCACTTTCGATTCAGACATCCTGACGAAGGCCGTTCTACGGTCGAAGCGTCAATAAGTTGTTTCAAGCGTTTCAAACGTTGGTATATGTTCATGCTACTACATACCGTGCCATGATTTCTCTTTTCGTTGGATTACACACACACACACACACACACAAACACACACACACACACACACACGCACGCACGCAAGCACACGCGCACACACACACACACACACACACACACACACGCACGCACGCACGCACGCGCACACGCGCACACGCGCACACACACAGTATATATACAGGGTCTGTTCTGAAAGTAGTAGGACTGGTTTTTTCCTGGGTGAACGGGCGGACGAGAGGTGGTCTTCGCGTGCAGGATCGTTGAAGGGGGATATTGGGAATGCTGGAGAAAATTGGCAGTCGGCTCTCAGCCGTTGAAGACAGGAGTTCGCTTATACTGTGAACCCCTGTCGAAACGTCTCGTCACGCAGAATCGTCGAGCGTTTACTGGATCAGCGATACGCGATCAAATTTTGAGTAAATCTTGGTAAAACGGGCAAAGAGACTCACACCATGATTAAGGAGGCCTACGAGGACGCTTCCATGGGTAGATCAGGTGTTTCTTGAGTGGCACAAGCTTTTCCGAGAAGATAAGGAAAGAGTGGAGGAAGACGACCGCTCCAGACGCCCTTCGACCAGCAAGACCAATGAAAATGTGTAGCGAGTGAAACATTTATTTCACAGTGATCGTAGAATGAGTATCAGAATGATTGCTGATGACTTGAGCATTCCTCAAACCCAAGTGTTTGAGATCGTGACAGAAAACTCATCCATGAGGAAAGTTTGCGCGAAGTTGGTGCCGGGAGTGTTGTCGGAGGAGGAAAAGGCCAACTGGTAGGATCTTCTTCATCATCTGAATGAGGACCCCGATTTTTTGCCCAGCACAAGGCGGAAACGCTGCCTCAGCCGCCCTACAGCCTCGACTTGGCCCCGCCAGACTTTTTTCTATTCCCGAGAATAAAATCGACGCTCGAGGGGAAACATCACGGATCGGTTGAGGTGGTACAACAGGCCGTGACGAGGGAGCTAAACAGCATTCCGGTCCAGGCGTTCCTGGAGGCGTACGAAAACTGTAAACCTCATTTGCAGCAGCGTGTAGGTGCGGAAGGGGGCTACCTTGAAAAATTGTAATCGTTTGTACTATTCTCTTGAATAAATTTTGTTTAAAAAAATGAGTCCTACTACTTTCAGAACAGAAAATGTATAGTATATATATATATATATATATATACTCTGTTTGCGTGTGTGCGTGTGAGCCCCTCATCTCCTTCCCTTATTTGCATATATATATATGTATATATATATATATATATATATATATATATATATATATATATATATATATATATATATATATATATATATATATATATAAGCAAACAAGGGAAGGGGAATGAGGGGCTCCTTATAATTATGAGAAATGCCAAAAGCCACAGAAACCAAGTTTTTAAATTTATTTATTTATTTTCTGGTGTTGATCACGTTAGGATATTACTGAATATCTTATCGCTTAAAGCTAATTGATTAGAAAAGCAGAAGAAAAAACAGCCACATGCCGCAGGTGGGATCCGAACCCACGACCTCCGAATTACGCGTCCGGTGCTTTACCTCTGAGCTACGGCGACGGCTGTCAAATATGCTTTCAGGTGTATTTATGTTTACAAATAACCTAACCTTGAGAGTGTTCATCAGCGCCACCCACGTTCGCAAGCGGCGGACGTAGAACGTCCTGAGTTAGCGCTGGTGTGACGTGAAACTTCATCGAACGACGAGGGTGTTTGATGTGTTAGAACCCTGCTTTTCTAATCAATTAGCTTTAAGCGATAACATATTCACTAATATCGTAAATTGATCACACCACAAAATAAATAAAATAATTAAAAAAATCCCCTCTGTCCGTTGGTTTCTGTGGCTGTTGGCTACAGAAATGCTGTAGCGTCACTAGAAATTCCCTTCCTTTAGGAACAACAAAAAAAAACACTTTCTAGAAGCGTTTCGTAGAAACAGAGAAGGCCTTCTCGCTGTGCGGATGCCAGGCGCTGCGCGCTGGTTGCCGCAATGCGTCATGAGTGCCATTTTGTAAAGTCTTGTGCAGTAAAGGGGGTCTTTTATCTTTTTTTTTGGTCACAACCCTGTGGCAGCTGTGCGCTGTACAGCTTCGCGGTTGTCATCGACTTTTCTGTCGTTACCTCCTTCCGAACACCTGCTGCCTTTTCAAGTTGTAACGAACTTTTTTTTTATAACCTCTCCCGTCACCACTGTTTGCATTTGTGTTTTACAATTTTTCTCTACCTCGCGGATGCTATAAAAGCTGCTTCTTTCAAATACTGTAATACACTGGAAAAAGGCTGGCCCTCCAGCCGAAACGTCGTTATATATATATAGAGGCAGGCATTTTTGTGTATACCCTGAGGAAGGACGGTCCTGCGTCCGAAACTGTCGGTATTAAATTAAGATAATTGCAAGGTTGTGACCCCTTCTTCTACATATATATATATATATATATATATATATATATATATATATATATATATATATATATATATATATATATATATATATATATATACAGGGTGTCCCAGCTAAATGTAACCAAGCTTTTAAACAACACGGGGTGTCCTAGCCGTGTGAAACCAAATGAGGGTTGTTTAGAGTCGCGTAACCTAGTCTGCAGTATTTTTTTCGTTCTTCAAGGTTGAATAATTAGTGAAGCTTAATTAACTAACTTTTTAATTATTGACTTGAAGAACAAAGTGTCAATCGAAAAGTTGTAGATCGCTTTGAGAAACAGCTTACTGAGACATTTGCAGCAAAGTAATACTTACGTATAGTAGTTTTTTTAAACGCCTTTAACCATAACCCGCACAATAAGAAAATGCTTCCACATGACAACTGTGCCACTTCAACGTCCCAAGACGCGCCTTAAACAATAAAATCCATTTTTTCTGAAGTCCTCTCCTCGATGAGACTTTGGGTGCACATCGGGGCAGAGAAGTGAGCGAGCAGCTGGTCACGTGACAACTTTCTTCTAAGGCCAATAAATGAAGCTACGAAAATCGTAACTTGACGGAAATAGCACTACTAGCGGTTTTTTGAGGTGATCTAGAACTTTTGCATTGACACTTTCTTCCTGAAGTGAATAATTAAAAAGTTAGCTAATTAATCTTAACTAATTAATTAACTTTGAAGAGCGAAAAAAATACTCAAGACTAGGCCACGCGACTATGAACAACTCTGAGTTGGTTTTACTGGACTAGGACACTTCGCATTTTTTAAAAGTTTGGTTACATTTAGCTGGGACACCCTGTATATATATGCAGCAAAAAAAGGAAAAATCTTCGCTATATATATAAATATATGTATATATATATATAGCGAAGTACGTGTTCCAATTGCCCAGGTTACTATTTTAGGTACAGCATAACGACAAACACTACTGTTTTTTATGTTTATTTTGCCAACAGTTTCAGGAATGGTATTCCCTTCATCAGGGCAGGCTTACAATGAATTGGTTTCGTCTATACAAGGACACAGCACAAGCGAGGAGGTATAATCTTCCCCCTCGAAACAAACTTCACAATGAGGGCAAGACACCGTATGATAGACAGCACGACAGCTGTCACAGGTGCCGCGGCTGAACAAAACAACCAGAAAAACAAAGAGGGAGGTGGAAATGGTAAAGTAGTAGCAAAGAACGAATTTGAACAGACACGGAAGAGGCAAGAAAGCGTTATGCCCGGCTCTCGGCGCAGACGGAGGTCGCTACCCCCCCCCCCCCCCCCCCACACACACACACACGCACACATCCCCGCGTGACGCCGCCGGGTCCGTCCTTCTTGAACTGGTCTAAATTCGAAGAATTTTCAGTTTGATGGTGAGCATTACCTCGAAGTAAGCGGTACTGTGATGGGCACGAAAATGGCCCCTAGCTATGCCACCATCTTCATGGCGTCACTAGAAATTCCGTTCCTTTAAGAACAACAAAAAAAAACACTTTCTAGAAGTGTTTCCTAGAGGACATCTTTCTTGTACAGAACATGTTGAAGCGAGCTTGTTGGAGTTCATTGCGCACTTTAATACCCTGCATCCCTCCAGCAGGTTTACCCACTGTATCTCCGACTCAAATATTAATTTTCGCGACGTGGAAATAGCTGTAGACGGTAACTGCCTACTCTATCCTATACAGAAAGCCCACGGATAGACAGCAATATCACCATTCTCGCCGTAGCCCCACGAAGCACCGCAAAACAACTATTCCATATTATCATGCACACAGATACCGAAGAATATGTTCTATAACAGAGGAATTTGACCAGCATACGGGGACCCTCAAGGCCGCTTTGTCACGACGGAAATGCTCGGGGGAAATAGTCGATGACGCGATTCAACGTGCTCGGAACCTAGATCGCTCTTGCATCTTGGCAGCGAACAAGGTGAAAAAAGACCGCGAAACAAACCTAATCCTTACCTACTCCACAACGGCTCCGAGGGTAAACAACATACTAAGCCATACTTTTAATTTATTTAGACTGAGTAATAGGTTGTCACTAATATTCAAGGAACCACCCCCAGTGGCGTACCACAGGGACAAGAACTGAATAGACTTGCGTGTCAATGCGAAAACAAAAAGAAGGCTACCCGAGGTGGATTCTACCCATGCGGAAAACCCCGTTTAAAAGGATGTCCACATATTTCACACACCAAACTCGCAATATCCAAGTTCGATACCTTTGTGTTTCACATAAATAAGACCTCGACTGCGACTCAAGCAATGTGATTTACAAACTTCAATGCGAGGGGTGTGGGGAGAAGTGCATTGGTCAGACCCAGACATCATTTCGTTTACGCTTCAGCAACCACAAAGCCCATGTGTCATCCTTACCCAACTTGCCCCTTTCCAGACACCTGCGTCTGCCACTCCACAGTTTCCAAAACATCCGTGTCATCCTTATTCAAGCCGGGTTTCTTGACACATATTACAGACAACAAAGGCAATCATACCTCATCCACAAGTTCAGCACGTTCTCCCATGGAATGAACGCTACTCCTGGGAGACTTTCCTGGTTCAAGAAGCCAACATAAGAAATTTCGCCGGTCATAGACCTTGGACAGCGTTATAAATCGGAATACTCCGGAACTTGTTCTTAGCGACTGTAACAACACTTTGAAATGGCAAAGAATCTAGAAGTTTATTTCATGAGTACTTCCCTTCTCCAACCTTCTGCCAGCATCCACGTTCTATCCCAAATAGATAACTATGATCTATCATCTAGTCGATTGGGATCACGGGGCAGCTCCACGGGCCGCACACCTTTCGCGTTTTCCACACACATGTATTATTATGATTTTTCGTTTTTTAACTCTTGTATAATTTCTTGTACTTTATTTTATCTTTCCCGTGCCATTTTCATTTTAGTACACATCCCATGTCATTTGTTCTTTACTTACACTAACATCGACTTAACACGATAATCTCAGAATGATTTAACCTTCTCGTCTATGCAAATCTCGAAAACACATCGAAAACAAGCTTTATCGAATTCCTGTCACCATGTCATATTTGTTTGGCACTACATTTTGTCAATAGTTTTTCTTTCGTGCTTTGTGTGTGTTAATATTTTTTGTTATATATTTTCTTCAAATATTTTTTGTCAATATCTTTCTGCTCTTCTCTCCTGTTGTTTTGTTACCCTAAATTCATCTTTGCCTTCCCATTACATGCTCGGGCTATCTCAGTATTTTACCCGACGGATGCTACTTTTTTCACGGGAAGCGCACTGCCGGACACGGGTTGAAACAGCCTAGTATATTTATGGGAAGAAGGGCACCTGGATGTCCGGTAGAATAGCCCGGCAGGAGACCAAAACGAAAAAATTAAGCAAAAACACGCAGAAGGCCCGGTCGCAAGTCGCCGTTGCGGCGGTTGCCCCGCCGCGCTGGCTTAGCGGTTGCGGCGCTCGGCTGCTGACCCGAAAGACGCGGGTTCGATCCCGGCCGCGGTGGCTGAATTTCGATGAAGGCGAAATTGTAGAGGCCCGTGTGCTGTGCAATGCCAGTGCACGTTAAAGATCCCCAGGTGGTCGAAATTTCCGGAGCCCTATATTATGGAGTCTCTCATAGCCTGAGTCGCTTCGGAACTTTAAACCGAATAAACCAAACCACCGACCCTTCCTCTACATATGATGATCCTCCGTGTGCGCCGAAAGCCGGGCTTAACGCTCTTTTGCCTCTTCTTTCTCTGTTTAAATTCGTTCTTTGCGACTACTTTACTATTTCCACTTCCCTGTTTGTTTTTCGAGGGTTGTTGATCTGCCGCGGCCCAAGTGAGAGCTGTCGTGCTGTCTATTATACGGTCCCTCGCCCTCATTCTCAAGTTCATTTCGAGGGCGGAGATTATACCTCCTCGCTCGTTCTCTGTCCTTATATTGAAGAAACCGGTTCGTTGTGAGCCTGCCCTGACAAAGGAAATACCCATCCCGAGACTGTTGGCAAAATAAACATTAAAATAAAAGAACAATCGTGTTTGTCGTAATGCTGTACCTATATATATATATATATATATATATATATATATATATATATATATATATATATATATATCCCTGATGAAGGACGGTCCTCGTTCGATACTGTTGGTAATAAATGAAGATAATCAGAAAGTTGGGACATCTTTTAAGCGCACGCACGCACGCACGCGCACACACACACACGCACACACACGCGCACGCACGCACACACACACACATACACACACATATATATATATATATATATATATATATATATATATATATATAGTAAGAACGTAGACCAACGTTTGAAACGCTTGAAACAATTTATTGACGTTTCGACCGTGGAACGGCCTTCTTCAGAATGTGTGGATCGAGAGGGATGGCACAATATATGTAGGTAAGAACAACGCAGAGGATAACAGAGCCAAAAAATTCGATAAAAAAGCATCAGGCGCATGTCTACAGAACGATAAATGAATCACAGTGTCAATCACAAGACGATAAATGAACCACAATACACAACAGTTACTTTGCGAAATTTAGTCTATCTGCTGTGTTAGCTACATATAATAAACATGGCAATGTGCTTTACTTATAATTTATTTATTTATTTATCGTCATACCCACAGCGCCATTGGCTGGCATTACAGTGGGGGGGTAGAAGAAAAAGTACACAAATGCCACCGCGTGCAGGTGGTTACAAAAAAAAGATAACAATGAGATAGAAAGAACACGGAATTATTATACACAAAAAAATGTCACAGCATGGAAGAAAATGAATCATTTGATAATATGGACACTACTTCCTCAGGCAGCTTGTTCCATTCCGAAACCGTTTTGGGGAAAAAAGACATTTTAAAAAGGTCAGTCCGGCACCTGTATTCTTTAACTTTAAGTGAATTATCTCTACGTAAAGACACGTAATCAGGGTTGGCTATATATTTGGTTCTGTCTATTCCAGTTCTAGAATGAAATATATTATGAAATAATTTTAAACGCAGTACTTTCCTACGTTTTTGAAGTGAGTCCCAACCCAAAGATTTTTTCGCGCTCGTTACACTAAAATATCGCCCATAGTTATTGAAAACAAAACGAACGGCCAAATTCTGAACTCTTTCTAGCTTTTGAACGTCAAGCAAGGTTTTCGGATCCCAGACTGTGCAAGCATACTCAAGTATGCTTCTAACGTTTGTATTATACAGCAGTTCTTTAGTCTTTAAAGGGAAAAGTTTAGCGTTACGTCGCAGGAAACCTAAAACACGACAGGCTTTGGCAGTAACGAAATGCACGTGACGATGCCAAGACATTGAACTTGTTAAATATACACCAAGATATTTAAATTCCAACACTGAAAGCAGTCTGCTATTATTTATGTTATAAGTGAAAATATGGGGAACCTTCTTTTTAGTGAAACACATATGTACAGATTTTTGTAAGTTAATATGCATTCTCCAGTTCTCACACCACTGGGCCACTTTACACAAATCCTGTTGTAATGCATCGCAGTCACTTTGATCGTTAATAATTCTATACAATACACAATCGTCCGCAAAAAGACGCATGTATGAAGAAATACCTGAAAAGATGTCATTCATGTAAATTATGAACAGTAATGGGCCCAAGACGGATCCCTGAGGCACCCCTGATGTTACAGCCACCTCATGCGATTGTTTCCCGTTGACAACAACACATTGACGCCTAACGCTCAAATATTCCTTTATCCACCTAATAACGTTCTCATTTATGTTGTACCAGTATAATTTTTGTATTAATAAGGAATGTGATACAACGTCAAAGGCCTTCTTAAAATCTAGAAAAATACAGTCAACAGAATATCCCTTATCTAAAGCACTTGACAGGTCGTGTACAAATTCGGTAAGCTGGGTGACACACGAGTAACCACTGCGAAAGCCATGTTGATTAGTATTTAATAATGAATGTATACTAAGATGATTCATAATACTAGTATAAAACACATGCTCTAAAACTTTGCATAATACACTGGTCAAGGACACTGGTCGATAATTTGAAACAACATTCCTAGGTCCCGATTTATGTATAGGTACAACATTAGCAAGCCTCCATTCATCAGGCAAGGAGCCTTCCTGTAATGACTTTGTGAAAAGAATTTGAAGGTACCTTGACAACGCAAAAGCGCAAGAAGAGAGCAGGATCGTGGGTAAGCCGTCCGGACCGGTGGCACTGTTATCTTTTAAGCGTTCTAAGAGCGACACAATTCCTCGCTGATCAAATTCAATGTTCTCCATGGGTTCCGTACAGTTCAAGGCAAGGCGAAAATCGGCAGGGCTATTGCTGTCCTCAGAAGAAAAAACTGAGCTGAAAAACGTGTTAAAGCACTTGGCTTTCTCCAGATTATCATGAACGATACTTCCGTTGTGATCGAGTGGCGGGATAGACAATTCATCCTTTCTGTTTTTTTTTATGTACTGCCAAAATTCTTTAGGGCGATCCTGGATACGCATGTCGAAAGACTGAAAGTAGGTAAATTTAGCCTCTTTGACCGAAGCATTCATATCCTTTGTAATCTTTTTTAACTGATCCATGTTATCTTCCGACGGATTTCTTTTGAAGCGCGCATATACTTGTTGCCTCTTTTCAACGACTCTGCGCAGCGCTTTTGTGAACCATGGCTTGCTTTTGCTGCGACGTTTCGTCATCACCCATGACGGCACATGCTGCTCACGCAAATCAAAAAGTTTGGCTGTCAGTGTGCGCCACAGCTCATCAACGCTGAGTGAATCAGACAATGTTTCGTACACATCGACATAGGATTCAAGTGCCCGGGCTATCTCGGGGAAATTTGCCTTTCGGTAACTGTAAATGCGCCGATTGCCACAGTCTTCAAGTTTAACATACTGAAAGTTCATTTCCGCTAAAACACAACTGTGATCACTGATACCGGGCACTACAAGGGTAGAACAAGCTGCCGATGGTTGGTTAGTGAATAATAAATCCAAAACATTGTTGCCACGGGTTGGCTGCAGCACTAATTGGGATAAGCTGAATGAATTGCACAGATTTAACAATTCTTTGCCTACAGCGGAATTGGCTCTAGACGGAAGACATCCTGAGCTCCAGTCTAATTCAGGAATGTTAAAGTCACCTCCAACAACTAAACAGTCAGTTTTAACAGTTTCAATCATATCAGTTAGGTCGCTGATGGGTTCAAGCTGATTTCCAGGTGGCCTGTAAAACGAGCAAACTGATAGTAATTTACCATTTAAAAGTCTAATTTGAGCCCATACTGCCTCACATGTCCCAACATCAATTTCCATCTTACGAGAACTAACTAAGACGTCCACCAGTATAAATACGCCTCCTCCGTGCCTGTCTCGATCTTTTCGATAGCTGATATAGTTACTCGGAAAAACTTCGCTATCGCTAACATCCCCATCCAGCCATGATTCACATCCGATCACAACGGAAGGTCTCGCCATGTCAATTAGACCATGTAGCTTGTCCACTTTATTCTTAATACTTCTGCAGTTTAGTACTAGAATCGACAAAACAGAGTGATCCGGCTTAACTTGTCAAGAGGCTCGAACTACCTGCCCCTGAGATTCGTCGTAAATGTACTTGACATTATTCAAGTAAAGGACATCGTATTTCAGATGTGCTTTGCCATTGGGTCCCTTGCGAGTTTTGGCGTAGTCCCATAGCATTTTCCTCTTGTTTCGTACTGGTTCAGAGAAGTCCTCTGAAATGCTAGTAGAACTTCCTTTCAATTTCTTCGCATTTGACAGAACAGCCTCTTTCTCTTTGAATGAACTAAAATTAACAATTATTGGGCGAGTTCCTTCTGAACGGAACCGTCCGAGGCGATGGGCTCTTTCGATTCTGGGGTCTATTCCCAGAGTAGATCTACACAAATCTAGGACAAGTTTTTCAGAAATTGGTTGTGACTCGCGTTCATCCTCGTCCTTAATTCCATAAAAGAGCAGATTGCACCGTCGAGATCGATTTTCAAGATCGTCCACTTTCTTCATCAGAGTCTGCCACTCGGAACGCTGTCTTTCACTACTCGCCCTACAGTCCTCGACAGCGGCCCTCATTTCCTCAAGACCTGCAATCTTTGCTTCTAAATTGGCCATACGGGCATTCAGATCCAACATAGCTGTTTTGTTTTCATCCTGATAACTCTCGATAGTTGCAAGTTTTTCCTTAATTTCTGTCTGGCCTTGCAAAAGCTGCTGCAGGATTGCATCGCTAGGTCCTGGGTTAACTTCTATGTCGCCGCACAAAACCAGAAGCAAAAGGTAAAACGCAGCTCTTCGAAATAAAGAAAAACGACACCTTCTGCGCAACATGGGTCTGTGTGCTACAGAATGAGAAGAAACGCATGCATACAATACAGGGGGTGGAACCGGCAAAGCATACACTAAACATATATTGAAATATGTGTCACTAACCTGCGTGAAAAGCAGTAAATGCGTGAGCGGCAACGCCATTTCGGTATCGCCGGTTCCACGCCCCAACGATGAAGTGACGATTCCCGCCTTTTGTAGAGTGTAGTGGCACGGGCTGTAAAACCATGGTGGGTTGACTGGCACCGCACAATGTCCAAAATCGGCTGCGAGGCACACACAATCGTTGAAGTCGACCGTGGTTAGCACAGGTGAAAGCTTGGTGAAGGAACCAGTATCCAGCGTAGACGAATCATGCACAGCAGACAATTCCTCGGCATGAAAGCAGTGACTTGAATAACCAGCGATGAATACCTGCGTGAAAAGCAGTAAATGCGTGAGCGGCAACGCCATTTCGGTATCGCCGGTTCCACGCCCCAACGATGAAGTGACGATTCCCGCCTTTTGTAGAGTGTAGTGGCACGGGCTGTAAAACCATGGTGGGTTGACTGGCACCGCACAATGTCCAAAATCGGCTGCGAGGCACACACAATCGTTGAAGTCGACCGTGGTTAGCACAGGTGAAAGCTTGGTGAAGGAACCAGTATCCAGCGTAGACGAATCATGCACAGCAGACAATTCCTCGGCATGAAAGCAGTGACTTGAATAACCAGCGATGAATACCTGCGTGAAAAGCAGTAAATGCGTGAGCGGCAACGCCATTTCGGTATCGCCGGTTCCACGCCCTACGATGATCAGTCCTATCAGTCCTACGATGACAAGTGACCATTTTGAACAGCGAGAATGAAGAAGGAAGAAGTTACACATGATCAATGAAATACATGGAGGCAATGAGCAGCATAATCAGTATAAAGAATATCTATTACTAAATCTAGAAAAGAAATTGATGACGAACCAGAATACACTGACCTAAAAGCGAAATATTTGGGCGTTAAGAGGGTATGGAACTCAATTTTCCTGTGGTTTCATTTAAACCGGAAGACACTGTATTAAACTTATAGATAAGGTAAGACTCCCTAATTTCCCGGTCATGATTAGTTTTAAAGCCTGATTCCAGAATGGTAGCAGAAATCTGATCAAATGAGTGGCCGGTGAGTTGGACATGCCTTGATAGCGGTAAGTTCGGTAGGGCTTGAACGTGGGCTTTGTGATTGTTGAAGCGTAATCTAAACGGGGTTTCAGTCTGACCTATATATTGTAAATTACATACGGTACACTGCAGCAGGTAGATGACATTTGCAGTATCGCAGTTGAAATCACCGCGAATGCTTAAACGAAAGAGTGAACCGGTGCTATTGACGCTACAAGGTGTGGTCATGTGCAGACATACTTTACAGCGACTCTTGTTACATGGATGGCAGCCTACGGGTTCGGGGGAGTTGGTCTTTGACGATGTTAGTATATCGCGCAGATTTTTTGACCTTCTGTAAACTACTTTGGGTGGCTCTAAAAATATATTTTTCAGGCGATCACTTTGCATAAGAATGTTACAGTGCTTACTTAGGATTGTAGAAATTTTTGGAGCAGATGCAGAATGGGTCAAGACAAGATTAGTTTGAAAGTGCTGAACTGTTGGTTTATCTTTGGCAAATAAACTCGATCGGTGTAGTGTATCAGCCCGCTTAATGGCGTCATCTATCAGTTGTGGTGGGTAATTCTGCTTAGTCAGCGAGTTACGAAGTGTAGCGCAGTTGCGTTCAAAATCGGATTGTTCCGAGCAGATGCGTTTGAAGCGGACCACTTGACTGTAGGGGATGCTGGTTTTAACATGCTTGACATGGCTACTGTCAAAGTGCAGGTACTGTTGGCGGTCAGTAGGTTTACGGTACACTGTTGTAGTTAAGCGGTCTTCGTGAAGTGAGACTGTGACGTCAAGAAAATTTATTGTAGATCTAGAATACGTATGGGAAAATGATATCGAAGGATGCATGCTGTTGAAATCGGAGATAAATGATAGGAGTTGGGCTTCGCCATGGGGCCAAATGAAAAATATATCATCGATGTAACGCCTATAGCAAAATGGTACTAAAGACCGGCTTTCCAAAAATTTGTCTTCAAGCATACCCATAAATATGTTTGCATAATTTGGGCCTATACGGGTACCCATTGAAGTACCACTCGTCTGGACATAATGTTTGCCTTCGAATTCAAAATTATTTAACTGCAATATAAGTTTCAATAAGGTGGCTAAAGTACAACTATCTACTGTTTTTTCTATGCTAGCTTCATTATAGGCAGTCACTACGGCCCGGATACCATCTTCATGCGGAATGTTCGTGTAGAGCGATGTGACGTCGAGCGTGACGAGCAATGATTCCGGAAGAATAATCAAGTCGATGACGTCAGAAAGGAAGTGCGTTGTGTCTTTTATCTAAGACGGAAATGTGGGCGGAATGTCATTAATGAGCGTGTCGACGTACCGGGACAGATTTTCCGTGACACAGCCGACACCGGAAACAATGGGCCTACCTGGAATCTTCTCTTTATGAATTTTAGGTAACAAGTAGAATCTACCGGCTACCGGGCTGAGGGGGACGATTGAGCGAAACGCGCTTTCTGTAATTTGGTTGTCCTTATGAAGATCTAGCAAGGTGTCCTTAACAATATTTTTGAACTTATCTGTGGGGTCATACTGCACAGGCCGATAGAAAGATTCGTCTGTTAGCTGGCTATGTGCCTCTGCAACATAATCGCTTTTATTCATTATTACCACGGCACCACCCTTGTCAGCCGTCTTAATGATAATATCGCTTCGAGACGCTAACTGCTCCATCGCTTTTGTCTCACGAACTGAAAGGTTCCGATGAAAATGGTTCTGTTTCTTATACAGTTGTAGCACAACTTTTTGTACAGCACTAATGTACAATTCTAAACACTTGTCACGCTGTGTTGGAGGAACCCAGTGTTTGTAAGATGGCAATGTATTGCGCGATGCATTTGAATTAGGCTTATTATGAAAAAATTCTCGAAGGCGAAGATTCCGAGCAACTGATAGATGACGCCATTACCCACCACAACTGATATATGACGCCATTAAGCGGGCTGATACACTACACCGATCGAGTTTACTTGCCAAAGATAAACCAACAGTTCAGCACTTTCAAACTAATCTTGTCTTGACCCATTCTGCATCTGCTCCAAAAATTTCTACAATCCTAAATAAGCACTATAACATTCTTATGCAAAGTGATCGCCTGAAAAATATATTTTTAGAGCTACCCAAAGTAGTTTACAGAAGGTCAAAAAACCTACACGATATACTAACATCGTCAAAGACCAACTCCCCCGAACCCGTAGGCTGCCATCCATGTAACAAGAGTCGCTGTAAAGTATGTCTGCACATGACCACATCTTGTAGCGTCAATAGCACCGGTTCACTCTTTCGTTTAAGCATTCGCGGTGATTTCAACTGCGATACTGCAAATGTCATCTACCTGCTGCAGTGTACCGTATGTAATTTACAATATATAGGTCAGACTGAAACCCCGTTTAGATTACGCTTCAACAATCACAAAGCCCACGTTCAAGCCCTACCGAACTTACCGCTATCAAGGCATGTCCAACTCACCGACCACTCATTTGATCAGATTTCTGCTACCATTCTAGAATCAGGCTTTAAAACTAATCATGACCGGGAAATTAGGGAGTCTTACCTTATCTATAAGTTTAATACAGTGTCTTCCGGTTTAAATGAAAGCACAGGAAAATTGAGTTCCATACCCTCTTAATGTCCAAATATTTCGCTTTTAGGTGAGTGTATTCTGGTTCGTCATCAGTTTCTTTTCTAGATTTAGTAATAGATATTCTTTATATTGATTATGCTGCTCATTGCCTCCATGTGTTTCATTAATCATGTGTAACTTCTTCCTTCTTCATTCTCGCTGTTCAAAATGGTCACTTGTCATCGTAGGACTGATTATAAGTAAAGCACATTGCCATGTTTATTATATGTAGCTAACACAGCAGATAGACTAAATTTCGCAAAGTAACTGTTGTGTATTGTGGTTCATTTATCGTCTTTTGATTGACACTGTGATTCATTTATCGTTCTGTAGACATGCGCCTGATGCTTTTTTATCGAATTTTTTGGCTCTGTTATCCTCTGCGTTGTTCTTACCTACATATATTGTGCCATCCCTCTCGATCCACACATTCTGACGAAGGCCGTTCCACGGTCGAAACGTCAATAAATTGTTTCAAGCGTTTCAAACGTTGGTCTACGTTCTTACTACTACATACCGTGCCAAGATTTTCCCTTTTTTTGCTGCATTATATATATATATATATATCCCTTTGTGATGGAAGGCGCGATTTACGTCGCTTCAGCGGATCCAGGCGGAGCCGTTTCTTAGTTCCAGAATGTTGTAGTAACTTTGCACGCCATGTCTCGAAAGTTCGCTATCAGCTTTAAGTTTAGCATGCCCAAGAGCGGCGGGCATTCTGTTCGATGACTGCCGCGCACGCTTGTTGCTACACAGCTACCGAATCATTTAGTTCTGTACGGGCGCAAGTCAGCCTAAATAAAGTTTTGCTTAAAAGCCATTTTCACTGTCTTGCTGCTCTCCGGACCTGCAGTCACCACTGCGTGGCATCTCGTGGAAGCGCGAACGATTGTCCCTGTCGCCCTCACGACCTGAGAGTAGACAAGAAGCCCGGGCTGTCTCGAAGAAGCAGGTCACGAGAAAGCCGCAGAAGCCGTCCTCACCGAAGACGAAGTGCGAAGCAGCCGTCGTCTCCTGAGGTCTTCACCTAAATACGGACTACTACGAGACCGCACGCGAGCAAAGGACTCCTCAGTTCAGACGTCAACCATGGCTCCGACCCCAGCCCCCATTATTTTGCACCAGCCCCGACTGCCGTTCAACGGTTCACCAGGCGAGGATCCTGAAGCGAGGAACTCTGGAGCAGTTTGACTTTGTCACCGTATTCAACAGTTGGGATGACCAGGCTTAAGTGAAACATGTGTCCGTCGCCCTGGATGGACCAGGTAGAATTTGGTTCGAAAACCACGAAACCTCTCTAGCGACGTGGGAATCATTCAGGCGGAAGTTCCTGACGGAAGGCATTCACATGCATCGTCAGGAAAGAAAGATCTCAGCTGCTTCTACAGTCACGCACCCAACACCCGAACAAGACCGCATACATAGAAGACATGAAGTACATTTTTCAACGTGTCGATCCTGACATGACAGAAGAGAAAAAGGTGAAGCTTTTTATGCGTGGTGCTAAAGTGGCACTCTTCGCAGGTCTGACCCACAATCCACCGAAGAACGTCGCTGAATTCACCAGCGAAGCTGTCACCATTGAGCAAACTTTAAAAACAAAAGCCCGCCATTTCCCTCGACAGCTCCAAGTGACCTACCTCAACAGCCTTCTCGGATGGCACAGTATTTGGAGGCAGCCTGTGGAATGTCATGCGGCATGCAGCTGCGCCGCCTGTTACCATCTTCCAGACAGCCTCAAGTAGCGACCCTTGAAGAAATCGTCCGCGAAGAAGCGCAGCATGCGCTTGGCTGCCCGTCATCGACGCCTCCAGCTGAAGCTCCAACCTCGACCTACGCCGCTGCAATACGCAGTCCTCAGCACCACCGACACAACCCGAGACCACCTCTTCGACGTGAGCCAGCTGTTCCCGAACGCCGCACACCTGCCCCGACACACCCAACTTACGAACGACGCTCAAGCCGGAGGAAATGTGACACCTGGAGGGCTTCAGACAACCGCCCGTCGTGCTGCCATTGCAGTGAAGAAGGTCATGTTCTTCGCCACTGCCCGTACTGCAGCACCAGTCTTCGTGGCTTTGCTGTTGACGCACCACGACCAGGCTTTGTTCAATGCCCGCAAGAAATCGACGAGTACCTGTGTCGACCGGATTGTGCGCCGAATCGCCTCTCGTGCTTACCATCGCCGTAAGACCCATGTTTTGCGTCACCACGCCACTGCTATGAAGCCGCGGTACGACTACGGTATCCTAGTCCCGTAGGAGAAACTAAAGACAGCGAAGTTGCTCAAGAGACAAACACAAAAGATCCGCCAATGACCATGCCACATAAATACACCGCCCCTAACACACCGACGCCGCATACACTGACAACCTTGAACACGACGAAAACCGCCTTCAAAACAACGCCGCCCCACAGAAAAGCTTCGACTGCAGGCCCTACCGATGATTCACATACCCGACGCCGAGGACGACGTGCAACGCAAGAGCCAGGGCATCCGACTTAGAGGTGGTTATCGACGGCTGGAAGGTTACCGCTCTCGTCAACACAGGAGCCGATTACTCGGTGATAAATAGAACATTCGGTGCGCATCCGAGCAATGTCATCACCGCTTGGGACGGAAACAAATTCGTACTGCTGAGGGCCACCTCTTTACGCCACGATGCACAGAGCGAGTGACTGTCAAGGGACATACCCATTCTGCGACCTTCATTGTGGTAAGGCAATGTTCCCGCGAAATGATCTTGGGTATTGATTTCCTTAAGTGGCATAAGGCGATCATCGACCTACGATCAAAGCTGATCACGCTTTCAATGAATGAGGCCATCCTTTCGATGAGAACTCTGGAACATCACATTGCCCTGAGTGTTTTGGACCAACAAGTGATCCCTCCACCCAGCTCAAGCGTAATCGTCACCGTAGGCACTACGGAAGCCAATAACACTGAAGCCGTCATCGACGGGAACATGCAATTGCTTCTGAACCAAGGAACTGGCAGCGCAACAGGCATCGCACATCTCCGCAATTGCCAAGCTGAGCTACTGCAAACTAACTTCAGCAAAGAATACCGCCTCTTTAAGATAGGAACGAGGGTTCCTTTATTCGACGAAATATCCGACGTGCTAAACTCCTTCGGCCTCTCCGACCCATCCGTAGAAGATTCACCTGACCAAGCGAACTCACCTACTTTCGACATCAACCCAGCCCTGCTCTGGAATAGAAAAGACCAGATCCGCAATCTACTTCGAAGCTACAACGAGAGGTTCTCGCCATCGCCGAAGGCCCGACAAACGCCGATTGCCAATTATCACACTATAAGCGACCTGCACGCCCGACCTCTGCGCCAAAGCCCCTACCGAGTGTCGCCGCGTGAACGACAAGCCATCCAAGACCAAGTTGTAGAAATTCTTTGCGGCGACATCATCCTGCCTTCAAAGGGCCCCTGTGGAGCACCGGTTGTTCTAGTGAGGAAGAAAGACGGCACGCTTCGATTCTGCGTTGACTACCGCCGCTTCAACAACATAATAAAGAAGGATGTCTACTGCCTGCTGCGCATCGCCAACGCACTGGACCGGCTCTGCAATGCCAAGTATTCTCATCCAAGGAACCTCAAGAGCAGCTAATGGCAAATTGAGATCGATGAAAGAGATCGCGAGAAGACCGCATTCATCATTCCGGATGGCCTCTCCGAGTTAAAGGTGATGCCATTTGGTTGCTGTTCCGTACCAGCGACGTTTCAGCGAGTAATGGGTGCAGTGTTGGCAGCGTTAAAAAGCATATTTGTGCGGTATGTTTACATGACGTCGATGTCTTCGCCTCGAACTTAACCTTAACTAACAGATAAAGAGGCTTCCAACAGTAGAAGACGCCATCAAGTCGTCAGCCCTAACCTTAAAAGCAGAGAAGTGCCACTATGCGTGTGAAGAGCTACGGTTTCTAGGCTACATCGTTAGCAAGGAAGAAGTATGCCCGGACCCGCACAAAACAGGTGCTGTCGCACTGTTTCCACGGCCGACCGATAAGAAAGCAGTGCGCAGGTTCCTCGGACTGTGTGCGTATTACCGACGATTTGTCAAGAACATTTAGCGCATCTCCGAGCCTCTGACCCAACTGACAAATTCAGACGTGCCATTCAATGGGAAGCGCCGCAAGCGGAAGCCTTCAAAGAACTTCAGCGTCGTTCATACCTATGCAAGCAGCACGAGTCTAGGCGGCGCCATTTTTCAGAAAACCGGCAGTCTGGAGAAAGTAACCGCATACGCTAGCCATTCCACGTCCAAGGCCGAGGCTAACTACGTATTCGACAACTGAGAAGGAGTGCCTTGATATCATCTGGGCTACGTCTAAATAACGCCCCTTCCTGTACGGACGACCGTTCAAGGCGGGCAGCGATCTCCATGCACTCTGCTGGCTTGCCAGTTTGAAGGACACCTGCGGTCGCCTTGCTCGGTGGAGCCTGCGCCTCCAGGAGTTTTTCGTCACCGTCGTTTACGAGTCCGGACGCAAGCACTCAGACGCCGACTGCCTGTCACGAGCCCCTGTAGATACGCCACCGCCGGACGACGATGAGGACGCCTTCCTGGGACGCATCAGCACCACCTCTTTTGCGCTGCAGCATTGCTCGGGCACCGACATAGAAAACCTCATCGACTACTTCGAAAATGAGGTTCCTCAACACCCCCGCCCCCACTACTTTTGTTCCAGCAATGATAATGTTCGTTCTGTGTACAGAATGATGTTCTCGTGAAAAACTTCGCAGGGGACAAAACAAGCTACCGCCTTGTTCTACGTGCAAGTCTGCGCGAACAAGTTCTTCAGGCGTAACATGAGCAGTCGACAGCCGGATCTCGGGGAGTTCTCGCATACTCTGCCGCATTCAAAGCAAGTATTACTGGCCCGACGGTCTGCCGATGTCACAGATTATGTGAAAACCTACCGAGATTGTCAGCGACAAAAGAACCCTCCCACCCGACCAGCAGGATTTCTGAACCCATAGAACCAACCCCTCTGAAATCCCTTTCAGCAGATCGGCATAGACTTGACTGGCGCTTTCCCGAAGTTAACATCTGGAAATAAGCGGATCGTCATAGCGGCCGGCTACCTGACCCGCTACGCCGGGGCAAAAGCTCTAGCGAACGGAACAGCAGCAGAAGTCGCCAAATTTTTCGTGCAGTGCACTTTTCTGCGACACTGCGCTCCCCGATGTGCTCATCACGGACAGAGGAACAGCATTCACGGCGAATTGAGGCAAGCCATCTTGCTTTGCGGCCAAACAAGCCACCTGAGGGCAACTGCATGCCATGCGCAGACTGACTGAGCGCCTGAACAAAACCACCGCCGACGCGCCCGTCATGCATGTCGATGCCAAACAGAAGACCTGGGGCGCCATCCTGCCTTGCATCGTCTTCGCTTACAACACCGCAGTGCAGGGTACCACCCAGATGATGCCTTTTACACTCGTCCATGGCACGGAGGCCACGAACACGACAGACGTCATGCTGCCTGACGTTACTGAAGAAGATAACGTCGACGTCGCCGTCTACCTTGAACTCGCAGAAGCCTGAAGAGTTGCACAATTACGGATCAAAAGCCATCAGCGGACCGTCGCCAGACGCCACAACCTAAGAAGACGCAACTCAGAATGCAAGCCAGGAGACTGAGTCTGGGTTTACAGTCCTATTGGCTGCTGGAGATTGAATGAAAAGCTTTTTCGCTGCGGTTTCGGTCAGTAGAAGGTTCTTAGTCCGCTAGGTGAACTGAACTATGAAGTCGTCCCAAATGAAATGACTGCATCCCTGCGGCGCGGCGCGCGGCCAGAGTTGTCGATATCGGCCGCCTGAAGCCCTATTTTGCACGCTAAAAGACGCTGTGTTTCAACACTCGTGTTTATTTTCGCACAATCCATTTTGTTTGTTTCTAGGCGACTTATTTGCTTTAAAGCATCGGGTCTTACTTTTTTGAGAGGGGAGTAATGCCTCGAATCTGCATAGTGATTTTTTTTTGTCTTTCTAAAAAGCTGCCGACACGCGGCTTTATCACTTTGTCTCTGAAGCAAGAAGCCATAAGCCATCAGATTTTTCTCGACTGATCGCATCCAGGCGAAGCCCATTCTGCGTTGTTCCAGAATGTTTTGGAAACTTTTCTCGCCGTATCTTGAAAGAAGCTATCAGTACAGCCGAGAGAGGGAACAGTCTGTTTGACGACAGCTGAGCACGATTGTTGCTGCGCCACCGCCGAGTCATTCAGTTCTTTACAGGGCGCAACTCAGCCCAAATAAGAAGTTTAGTTTAGAAGCCACTTTTGCTTCCTTCCTTCTCTCCGGGCTGCAGTCACCACTACGTGAGAATATTCATCTCCCATCTCTGTCTTCCTCGCAAGCGCCATTTCTGTAGGGGCTAATAAAGGCTGCTCCAGGCGTTCTCAGTATATAGCAAGGTTATTTTTTGCAGAGCAGAAAGGTTAATTGTTAATGTTTGTATCAGTCCTATCTCCCAACACAAATAAAACGGCAACTTAAAAATACTGATTCATCCTCACCGGCAACTATATAACGAGAAAGGGAAAGATAGACGGCTTCTACATGGGCATCCAAAGCAAATGTTGATGTAAAAAGTATTCCAAGAGACCCGAAGCTTTCTACATCTCCCATTGCATCAAAATAATGGCCTGAGCGGCGAGTTGCTGCATGATTAAATGCAGCCAATCCTTGTCCACGGAAGTTTATAGATGAGCG
Organism: Amblyomma mixtum; assembly: GCF_055824585.1. Taxonomy (NCBI): domain Eukaryota; kingdom Metazoa; phylum Arthropoda; class Arachnida; order Ixodida; family Ixodidae; genus Amblyomma; species Amblyomma mixtum. Next base: position 160,743,947 of record NC_143021.1, read on the forward strand.
GCGAAGCGCGCGATAGTCGAAGAGAGGCGCCACGTGCAACAGTGATCCCCCGAAGACCCATAGCCATCGGGAAAGCCGGTGGTGTCCTGTGCATAAAACGTGCAGATTGAGTGAACCGGTCGGCAAAGCCGCTGCTACCACGAGAATTTCAAAGCTGTTTTATTTGCATCATTTTATACTATACGCTTTCTGTCATTTAATTCCTTGCTGCATTCGATCGTTTATTTTTTTGCCCGTATGTATTTCTGTTATTGAATGTTCACCAAATTTTTTTTTCGTTTATCCATTATTGTGTCTTTGTGTTCTCTTCATTGTCCCTAGTGCCATTTCGGTAGGGGTAGAAACCCTGTAAAGTCAAATTAATTTAGATTTTCGTCTGCACTCTGGTCATCTGTATATGTAGAGATGCAAATAAACATTAATTGAATTCAAAAAATAACTCAGAGGCATAGCAAGATGGACTTGTGTACGGAGATTTTGCAGCAACGTGGCCATTCAGTTCGTGGTAGAGTGCAAGAATTATTCGATTAAATACTTATATTTGACCAAGCACCTTTTTATTCTGCTCACTAAAGCCGTCTACGTCTAAGGTGAGTACACGATTTAAATGTTTTTGTTTGGATTTGTGCTTTTGTTTCTATTTTTAACTCTGTTTTTCTGCTATTATTCTCTGTATATGCTTGCCATTTCTTGTTAAATGATTGACTATGCCCGTCCTGCTATGAAAATGCATGATCTTCACTCAATGAAATACGGAAATCAAATATAGAGCGTCAAAATTACCCATTCGAAACTTCGTTTAGATGGCTTTCCCGGATTGCGCATTTTTAAAATTGTGTCGCTCGCATTTCAATCAAGCTAATAAGGACTCCGTCGGTTAGTTAATGGCGCCGACGCAGTTAAATGTGCAGTGAAGAGGAATCTGAACTCGTCTTTTTGCCGCGGGAACTCAATTCAATTCATTTTTTTATTTTCCAGAAAGATTCTGGTGGATTCATAGGCAAAAAGCTGTTCCTGACAGCTTGACAGAGGCCTACAAAACCATCAACGAGGCAGTGGGTGATGACCTGATGATGCAGAATATTGAAGAAGAATAAAATATGTTTTACCCACAATATATGACTACAACCATGGATGATAGCTAAGTAGAAAAATATGCATTAACAAGAACATACATTAACAAGAATTACATTTTAGAGCTTGACACCAGTTCTACAGAAAACAGTATTGACAAAGTATCGATTATAATTTCAAAGGAAATTTACACATATTGTTTTAGATATACAGTTATGTGGCATACAAAAAATAAAGGACATTAAGGCTAAGCAAAAAATAGCATGAACAAACTATCCATCAAATAGTTAACCGGTAATATATCTAGGAACAGGCAGCACATAATGCACACAATCTCGAAGCCTACATTATACAATTATAGCTAAAATGAGTACACTTGTGCACATCTGGTATACTTTGTAAAGAAAGGTACAGCTATGTGGACAAGAATTGGTCAAATAACTGTTTTAGTGTAGGCTTAGTTATGTGTTTCTATTTATTTAGGATGACTGGAAGATTATGCTGAAGTGTTTGTACTTTATAATTTGTGCGGAAACGAGGTATGAACCATAGATCAGTGTTCCGTGTATGAGTGTTTTTATTGAGTTCTAAAGAGGCTAATGACTTAAGGAAATGCCTGAAAGAATCCATTCCTAAATAAAATGATCGCAGGACTCCAAAATCGGAAGCACGTTTGATGCTAATTATATTGTAGGACTGAAAATATTCTGCTATTGACGACAGGAAGTCTATATTGGCGATGTTACGAATATTTTTTTTCTGGAGTACGTATATCCTCTGGACATTTCTTTGTGATGTAGTCAACCAAACTAAATTGCAATAGTTAGTGTAGGAGTCAAACAAGGCATTGTAGACTTGTAGTTTATTTTTGTTGGTAGAAAAGAACGGCAACGTGATAATGCCCCTGTAACTGTTGAAAGCTTTTTGCAGAGGTTATCTATGTGAGAGTCCCACTTAAGATGAGAACTAAATGTAATGCCAAGTATCTTGATTTCTTCAACAATCTCAGTAATTTCGCCTTCACAGCGGATATCTTGTTCAATTTTAACTAACTTATTTCTGGCGCGAAAAATAACTGCCGTGTTTTTTGAGGGGTTGATTTTCAGCTTGATTTTCAGATAGTGGCCAAAAGATTAATTTTTCAAGAATGTTATTACCCTTTGATATAAGAGTATTAACATCACTGCCTGATAGAAAAATACTGCTGTCATCTGCGTACACAATAAATTTAGCCCCCCCCCGTCAATATGGGCAATATCGTTTATATAGACGATGAAAAGTAATGGGCCCAAAATGCTACCTTGTGGTACACTAGTTAATATTGGTAGAGGTGAAGATTTATGATTGCCAAGGTGAACACACTGAGTCCTATTTTTTTAAGTATGACCGAAGTAATTCAAGAGATTTGCCACGAATGCCATAATGTATGAGCTTAAATATTAAAATGTTGTGATCAAGAGAATCGAAAGCCTTACTGTAGTCAATAAAGAGACCAAGTGTAAAGAGTTTTTGATCAATATTTTGCAACACAAATTCTTTAAGCGATAGAAGTGCAGATTCGGTTGATCGTCCCCTTCTAAATCCAAACTGGTTATCTGAGGGCAAGTTACGCGTGTCCAAAAACTTGGTCAGATATTACTTTTTCCAAACCCTTTGAAAAAACAGGTATTACAGATATTGGTCTGTAGTTTCTCGCATCATTTTTATCCCCGCTTTTATATATGATGGATACCCTAGACCTCTTCATGGCAGTAGGAAATACACCTTTTTCTATAAGACAATATGCTGCAAAACGTGTTTTACGGGCGTAATCTGTAAGTTATCTATATCCAGGGCTTTGCTATTCTTTAGGTTCATAAATGTGGGGTAAATTTCATGCCCAGTTATTAAATGGAGAGCAAAACTCTCTACAGGGCTATGGCCGGCAGGCTGAACAGCAGGAAGGCAGCTGTATTCTGCGGCAACATCGACAAACACTTTATTGAAATGATCAGGCAGTTCTTTACCAATAAGCTCGGGGTTATTGTGTACTATTCTGTCAGGAATAACATGTTTATTTTGGCGACCTAACACATTATTTATCACCTTCCATGAAACTTGTGGTTTTTGCTAACGATATCAAAGAACAGGTGTTCATAATACGCAGTTTTTGCGTGCCTAAGTTCTTTATTTACTCTATTTCTATAAGACTTAAATTCTGTTAACGTTGCCAGCAACCGAGTTCGTAAGAAAGCATGGAAAAGTTTATTTCTCTTTTTAATCATCCCGAGGAGGTATGGTGTGATCCATGGTTTCCTAACTCTTTTCGATGGCTTGAATGTTCTAAAACGGAAGTGCATTGTGTATAGCTTTACAGAAAGTTCCATGAATTTTAAATATGCTTCATTTACATCAGTAATTGTATATATAACTGACCAGTCCTGAGCACCAATATCCCTTTCGAAAGAAAGAAGAGCCTCTACAGATAGGGACTGAACTGTAACTATGTCTCGTCTGTAGATTCCATGCCTAAATCGGTTACAGTAGAACATAAAGATTCGACAATGATCACTACTATCAAACGCGATTGTTCCGGCATGAGAAATGGTGTTTTCAATATTTGTAATAAAAAGGTCAAGAGAAGTGGAAAAAAACTGTCAGCCTTGTGGGCCATGTAATTATGTTAATAAAGCCAGTTGAATAAACAGTGTTGTTAAAGTCTCGTGCATTCGAGCTATCACTGCAAACCTCTGTGTTGAAATCGCCGCCACAAATCAGCGTAAAATTGCCATCGGAAACAAACTGCAAAAAGTTTTAAAAAAACTCATGAACTCCCTAAAATTGCCCTGTGGAGGGCGGTAAACAACAGCTATTAGTTCAAGGTTCTGCTTTAAAGTTAGGATTTCATAGTCTGTGGTAACAATACAATATTCAGAGAGAAAATCGTAATCCCGCTAGATTCAACATACATTGCAACTCCACCCCCTTTGCGGTTAGTACGATTCATGACAAAATTCTTATAATTGTCAAAATGAGGTACGTCACCCTCATCATAATACCATGTCTCGGTCAACATTATTATCTTATATGAAAAAGAAAACTGACTTAGGAGATCAGATATGTTATCATGCTTTCCGGGTGTGGAGCGTGCATTAATGTGCAGAGCTGAAGTATACCATGCAGAGGGAAATGCTTGAGGTAAAACGAAATTGTAATATTCCATTGTCAATTTTTTTGTTTTCTTAGGGTGATTGGCTATGAGGTGGTACTGAAAATATCTTAGCAAGGTCATCTTCTGGGGTAATGGGTACAATCTCAGAGCCATCGGACTGCCTTGCAAGGATTTTTCCGTTCTGTGTCCACACTGACTTCCATTTGTGTTCTTCAGACTGGGGCATAAGTGCTCATTTATATATATCGGATTGTCATTATCCAGTCCAATGTAGCGGTTGGTGAAGCGAGCTTTCTTTCCTTTCTTTAGCGTGATGTTACGTTTCACTAGACTTAAATTGTACAATTATATTAGTTTTGTCACTGTTTCGGATCGGAACCCGATGGCAAACCTCGATATCGTCTGCAGAGATTGGTTCTTTGATGGCATCACCAATTTTTGATACAATGGTAGTGATGTTTTCATCTTCTGTTTTTGAAACACCCCGGATCTCAATGTTTGCATTCCTGGAGTATTGTTCAAAGTGAACGAGCTGCTTTTCAAGGTCAGCATTTTTCTTTTTAAGAGCCACACATCTCTGAAGAGTTGCCTGGTTTTCAGTGGCAAGTTTAGCATTCTTTGCTACTTCCACATCGAGTTTTTTCTTCAGTGATTCAATTTCTTCATAAGCAAACTCAAGACTCGTTGTCATGCTTTTCTGCTCAGACTTCAGATCGCTCATTTCATTACGCAAGTGCCTTTCATAGGCCACTCGGGCCGTTTTAAATTCCTGCCTGAGATCATCTTTGAGGTTCGCGTAGATTTCGTCTTTGATTTTGGCAATTTCTTTTGACATCCTTACAGAGGCAACACAGCCCTAGACACTTGGCAGCAGCGGCGGTAGAGTATGAAAAAGGAATACTGATATGTTTTGCCGGACTGGTAGCGTGTTCCACCAGGCATCGGATCCAGGAGCACCGCCGCTGTGCCGATGGAGGAAGGAACGTGGGCCGGAGACAGGGAGTAGGGGAAGGAAAGGAAAACTGTATTCACATATTTACAAAGTTACTTACAAGCAAAGACAAACAGGGTAAAAGCTCAGAAGTCTCAGGGAAACGCTGAGGGAATCGCACCTCGATGAACGTGTCGAGCGCTTTAAATAGACCACCCCCCCCCCCCCCGAGATCTTCCCGCCTTTTCCGACCAATCGTAGGGACTTCGTCCGGGTGCTCCTTAAGGTCGTTCCCCGCTTCGTCGTCTTCGTCGTCTGAGGCACTTGGATACTCGGAAGTGTCCCGTCCGGCCAGGTGGATCCTATATCTTGTTTCAAGGAAACGCCCGAAGGCGAACACCTGCAGCGGCGTCACCCGCGCAGTTGACAAAAGAGCCAGGCGCGGTTGAATGGCAGACGCTCGTCTCCGCACGCGGCAGCAGGCGTTCAGTCAGGTCACCCTGACGGATGTACACACAAGGTCGCAGGGTCAATACTGCTGCGTTGGGTGCCGTTTAAGGGGAACTCGGGAAAAACACGTCGCGGCAGTTAGGCAGAAGTGGAGGTACGTGGAATCCAGGAGTCGTATCCGTCCCTCGTGTTCGGTTCCACCTTTATTTTCAGGAGGTCGCATGGGAGCGCGTGCACGGAGAAAGACCACTTAACAGAACCACGCACTACCTCTGGGCATGGCCTAAGTGGATACAGGTGTGACTGGAACACACAAAGAGGGTTGGGGGGGGGGGGGGGGGTGAATGTAGATTCACAACAATACACCGTAGAACGTACACTGCACTAACCTGCATAAAAACGGCTGAACGGCGTCAGGTGATGCACCCAGGTCGTCGCCGCTGCCGTGAAGGCTGTGCTGCCGTGAAGGCCAGCAGCATCGAAGGCTTCTTTTTACAGCAAGAGACAGGTGACGTCACGGCCTCTGATGTCGATAGGAAGCGCTGCTGGTCGCAGCGCTATCGTCCGCTTGAGCGTCGTTCCGGTGGGCGTCATTCCGATGGGCGTAGGCGCACGTGTAGTCAGCCGATCCTTCTGTAGCCACTCGTTGTAGTTTCGCAGAGTCAATCTGCGTAAAAACCGCAGAACAGCGTCAGGTGATGCACCCAGGTCGTCGCCGCTACTGCCAAGTGAACGCCGGCAGCATCGAAGGCTTCTTTTTACAGCAAGAGACAGGTGACGTCACGGCCTCTGATGTCGATAGGAAGCGCTGCTGGTCGCAACATCAGAGGCCGTGACGTCACCTGTCTCTTGCTGTAAAAAGAAGCCTTCGATGCTGCCGGCCTTCACTTGGCAGTAGCGGCGGCGACCTGGGCCTGTATAACTCTCTCGACGAACCCTGACAAAGAACCGCATAGCTCCACGCTACAGTATACGCTCTATTATTCGGAATTTTAATAAGCTACAGGGGATGCCTCAGTAGATCCACTATGGCTGCATTAAGGATCTCAGCGCTCGCGGTTAGCCTCGGTAGACTCCAGCTTGTTTTTAAATTTCACGATGAACTTGCACTTTTTTGTCGATGGTGGCACTATCGTGCGAGCCAAGTGTCTTTCGTCGATGATGCAAAGGAAAAAACGAGACGGAAGGAACAATTTCTAAGGCTTGAAAGCAGGTGGCATGAAGCTTCAATGGTAGGCGTTCGATGTGCGCTTTGCATATATTTTAAAATCCGTGACATCTTTTAGTGAGACCATTGCACAACGGCTGAATGGAAGAACCAGAAGATTAGGTAAGCAGAACACAAGGACTGAATGCTCGTCACGCTGTTTCGCTGAAAACAGGCAGGAAAAGTTTTGCTGTCACTGTCGCTTGTTTTGTTTGACAATGATGTGACGTTTTCTTCTTTTTCTTGCTCAGAAATTTTACAAACCATGCAATACTTTCTAAGAGACTAAGCTCAGTAAACGTGCGTACAGGTGAAAAGCGAGAGAAATGAGACCACCTTGTTCTGTACGCTGTCTTCTCAGACCACTGAGTCACGTCTTATGCTGTCAATTTATTCGTAAGCAGACATGCAATGAATACAAGGCCACCTTTCTATTCTTGCCGTACGCCTTCAGTTTAAATTATTAAAGGAGCAGCCATGGTACGGGACAATTGAAGTGCTAAAATAATTAGAATGAATTATAATTCAAATGAAACCATTATGTCAACTACCCACTCCTGTTCACCGTGGATAACGCAGCAACATATCACATTACACGCATCCCGTAATAAGACGTGCATTTATACAGTCATGCCAAAAGCGCATTGGGCTTCAAATATGTCTGTTGATAATGTGTGCTAAGCTACATTCCATACATTTTGGTAAGAGCAGCGCCGCATATTTATATTGGTTCTACTTCGCTGCCGTCAAAACCTCTCGTCTAGAAGCCGCATCTCACAGTCAGCAACTACAACCAACGGATCGCTAACTCGTACACGTGTTCTTTTTAATTTTTTTTTTTTTTGCCAGGAACAACTCCCCTGTACGACGGTCCCTGTGCCTGCATAAAATCCTATTTCGTCTAGGAGGGGAAGGCGCACCGTCTTTGCGTTTTCTCACAGGCCTTGCAATGTTTTGCAGAGGCAGCGATTTAGGACAGCCTCTGAGCATGTCGCGTTTTTCTCTTTTGATATATGTGATCTTCAGTCGATTAAAATACAATTCTGAGCCTGCGTGGGTTCTGCGGCTAATAGGGAGCGGTGCGGCTAATAGGGAGCGCCTTTCCCTGTCCAGAGCCATAGCTAAGAGAAGATCTTAAGAGTTTCAGTGTGGGAAACCTGCACTTTAGCTTTCCATGCAAATGGACGCGCTCTAACAAAGACTAGCGAGATATGCAGACATTTTTAAACTGCATCGCGGTGCTTTTCCACACGCCACCTACCTGCGCTTTGAGGCACTAGCTTCCAAGCTCTGGTGAAGCCACACACGGCGTACGTCAGTTGCGTGGGGCACGTTCAAAGGAAGTAGACAACGTACTTAATCAGCCGGCTGTGCATATCTAATCGCTTCAAGTGTAGTCCGGCGATTCCCTCGCCTCAAGCGGCTGACAGCAGCAGTTTCCAAGAGCAGTGGAATAAGTAACTGGGGACCAAGCGCTAAATTGCTAAATTGGTTGGTCGGCATGTTCTCTCTTGTGTTTCCTTCATTAGCGGAGGGCTGGAAATATCGCTGTTATGCCAAGAGCCGCTGCCACGAGAGATGGCTTTTTTTCCGACCGACCTACTGTTTAGCGGACTACTTCTGCGCCATTGCTACAAGTTTCTTGCCGTAACTTGATTTAACCGTTGAGGAGCAGAGGCTACTTTCGGCTTTTGGAGAGCCAGGACTGATTCACGGTTCTACCCGTACCGGGTTTGGAGTTTATTTTAAACTGAAAAGCCAGACGCCATAGATTAGCCAGGCCGTGGTACGCTGCTCGTTACCATGCGGGCCACAACACGCGTCAGTGGAGCCGAAAACCGGTAGATTGCCGACGGACTGCAGCAGCTGTGCAGATGCCGAAGGAGGCCTGAAACATCCAATGGGCTCACTCATCCCGTTGTCATTGCTAACTTTACCAGCTTTACGTAGTGCCATCTTGCCGTGCAGTCCGAGGTAGCGCTGCTAGAGCCAGGCAATCGGCATAATAGCCACTGGCCCTCTGTTTTTTCGTTTTTAAAACAGAAATATTATTGATTATGAACAATTTCCAATACGTTGCGGTTTCGAAGACTTTTTTTGCCTGTATTAGGCGTCAGTGCTTCTAACGTAATGCAGCGATGTAGTGCACGTATGTGATGAAAATTTTTGGTCAGGCTCCGTCTTCTTAACCGAGACATCCCGAGTGAAGTGGGAAAAAAACAGAGGAGGCCAAGGGCGACAGCACCTGTTTGCGCCCTCGCTACGTGCGATGCTTGTAACTCTGAGCGGACAAAGCGGTTAATCGTCCAGCAGTTTTTAGTATTTAAGAGCAAAGTTACATGCTTTACAAGTGAAGTAAGTTGCTTTCTATTTCTTCCTGCAGCTGCCAAGTTGGTTTTTACTTAAACCTTCTACGAAATGCTTTTTTTCCGTGCTAGTAACAGGAAGATATACGAAAATATTTGTATCGGCGTGTCGCTGTCTGCACAGAACGCAATTATTCGGTGTTGTTTTTTCATAGAAAAAGAAAACAATTTTGAAACACAAGTTCTCCACTGAGTTTCCTTCCAATTCTACAGGCGGTTAAGTTTATTAATTTTAATTTAATTATAACTTTACCACAGCGCCATTTTAGTTTGACAGTACATAAGGGGGAGGGGAGGATTATTCCATAAGTAGTACAAAAAAGTGGCAAATGAATAAAACACAATGCAGAAAGCCCAATGCAGCATAATTTGAAATCTACAAAGATAAGGATAAATATCACAGCATTGCGATTCAATAAACGTTCGCTATGATGAACATGACTTCTGAAGGCAATTTATTCTACTCATTCGTTGTTTCCGGGAAAAATGACATTTTTAATAAATGTGTCCTGCATCATAGTTTCCTTAGTTTGAAAGTGTGATTCCGTCTGGCTGAAATGCAGCCTGATGAAAACTGATCCGGGAACTGATCAGAACTGATGCGGGAAAATCATTCCAGACAGAAAATTTTCAAGTGCTTGACCTTGCTGGTCAAGACGCAGAACTCAGAGAGCATGCATGTTTGTCCCTGCTTTCGCTTTTTTGAGCAACATGAGAAGCCGCGCAGTGACCATTGTGTCGCGTCGCTGCCTGCTCCCGGTGCGCAGAAAATAACCTCCTAGCAGACGTGGCGTCACGCAAGGCATCACGTGTCATGTCATGTGACCAAACCTAATGCGACGACGCAAATCAATGCCACAATGTATGATGAACAACTGTCTCTGAAAATTTTCACCCTAGAAACGCATGTGAACTGTACTGTTCCCGTTGTAGAAATTCCCATCATTGATCTTCTGAAAAACAGCGCTAACAGACAAAGGACCAGAACGAGAAGGACGCACAACTGCGCTGACTAACAATTTTTTTTCGGAAGGCAGCCGATCCGAACCTTTTATACAGAGCCGGAGGGAGTGATGCGCACGCGCAAAGATCAGCAAAGTGGAAGCAGGGAAAGAGCCCACAGATAGACCAACTATTCTTATCATCACTGATAACTAAGAACGCAGCCCAAACAAGCGAGAAAAAAAAGAAGGAGGTGGGGGGGGGGTGAGGGTGGAATGAATAAAGGGGGAGAAACAAAGGCAGAGAGCGTAAACAAACAATTCTAAAAAATTCTAGAAAGATCCCGAAGAAGCCAACAACCAACACGTTTAAACGAATAACGATGAAAGGTGACAAAGATAAAGGCGCTAGAAGCTGAACAGACTGATGCATAAATGGTGCAGGAAAAGCCTGCGGAAGATGTAAAAAATCAGCACGGCTAAAACATGACGGAATGAAAAGCGTTAAAGCAGATAAAGTCAATAACCTGACAAGCCGGTGAGAATGAAGACAAGAAGGGAAGGTGGTCACAAAAATGAAATTGAACAGACAACAGATATCTAAAAAGAAGCAATGAATCATAAAAACGTAAGGGCGAGAAAACCTAAGATGAGATAACTGAGAAGTTATCAGTGCCGACAGTTCACATCTTCCGCAGGCTTTTCCTCCACCTTTTATGGTTTAGTCTGTTCGGCTTTTAGCGCCTTTATCTTTGTCACCTTTCATCGTTATTCGTTTAACCGTGTTGGTTGTTGGCTTCTTCGGGATCTTTTTAGAATTTTTTGGAACTGTTTGTTTATGCTCTCTGCCTTTGTTTCTCCCCCTTTTTTCATTCCCCCCCTCTCCTTCATTTTTTCTCGCTTGTTTGGGCTGCGTTTTTGGTTATCAGTGATGATAAGAATAGTTCGCCTATCTGTTGGCTCCTTCCGTGCTTCCACTTTGCTGATCTTTGCGCCTGTGCATCACTCCCCCCGGTTCTGCGTAAAAGGTGCGCATCGGCTGCCTTCCCAATTAAAGTTGTTAGCCAGCGCAGTTGTGTGTCATTCTCGTAGTGCAAGTGCTGCTTTTCACAAGATGTACAGCCTTTGTCAAAAGTAACCAGACTGCATGGTTTTGCTTCTCAGTGGTATATTAATCCTATTATGCCAGCCCTCAAGCTCTAAATCTCTGTATGATAAGGAAAACCCCCGTCCTCACCTTCAAATAACTTTTCGACCTTAGGGAAAGCCGTAAAGGCTCTACTCCACAAATCAGCAGCAAACCATGTAGGCTGGTTACTTTTCACATAGACTGTGCCTCAACCAACTCGCCCAGCAACACATCTTGCCCATCACTGATATTTCGCCTGGACTCGGCATTGTGGATGTGGTCTCTAGGCTACGAGATGTTTACTGGAGCTCGCTTCTAATCCTGAGTCTGATGGCTTTGCGTCTCTCACGCAGCCCCAAGCTGCCTCGCTGGAAGTCTATCGCACAAGAATGAATAGATTCTGGAAGCGGCCAACCTGCAACGCCTCGGCGTGCTTCCTGTGGTTCACGCTCATCGATCCCATGGGCGGGATCCCAGTGGCACCGGGCACTTTTCTGCTTCCGACCGACTTGAGCGACATCTGCCTGCCGAAGCCATCGATCCGTGTACGCAAGCCACATTTAAAGCCCTTTTGCTTAGACCTCGAACATCAATGGATTTAATTCTTCAGTGATGAAATCGATGCCTCCACAAAGTATCTTCTATACCTAATGCTGTTTACTGGCATAGCGCGCAAACCTGAATGGGTCAGAACTTGCGGAAGAGGCGAAAACGAGTGAGGATTTGGTGAAACCATGACAGTTAAGGAATGAAACTGGGAAATAAAAGACAGTAGCGTATTAAAGTTTATATTGTGAGAAATTAAGTAGTAAATTTGATGGTCTTTTGTTTGTTCCTAAAAGTGGCAAGCAAGCATCGCATTTCGTTGATTGTGAGGGCATTTTGCCTGTGATTTATTGTGAGAAGATATTAAAATCGAATTGTAGGCCTTTTTATCACTTAGGCCAAAGGCAAAGTCACGATACGCTTGTTGCCTTCATGTCATAGAATAATTTACTTTTACTTCCGCAGAGACTTAATTGACCTGGCTAGATACCGCATCCTTTTAGTTTACGGTCATGGACGAACTGTTCTAGACGGAAGGTAACGCTGGACCCTGGACCACATCTGATTTGCGCTGCTGACGCTGTGGCGATCGTGAGAAGAACTCTTGCAAAAAATCACACGAAAACTTCTAAGGAAATTGTGTTCCCATCTGTGTGCATGAAAGAGTCTGTCTGCATGAAAGCAGAACGCGGTAAAAAACGTTTCATACCTCAGGAACTTAGGAAGGCAGAATGCTTCTTTCAATTTTCTTCTCTTTCTTCTATCGTTCTTTCTCCTTTCTTTTTCGGCAGCTCAACAAAGCAAGTTTCTTCAAAAGGGTAACATGTGCTCGCGGAGAGCGGAAATTGTGTAAAATTCGCAGCCAGTAGTCAGTTAATTTTTTAAAACATTTAAAGGGCGAGTGGGCACAGCACAAAGAAAATTTCAAGTAGAACATAGACACTTGCCTTAAACCGAACCTATTTTCCTAATACTCGGTGTGTCTATTAGAAAGCTACGGCAAGTAAAATTTGACGACCACAAAATTCCAGGCGCTGCGCGTACACTTGCACAGCAAGCCATGACGACCTTAAGTCATGTCCACCCAACGCCTTTGCATGGGAGGTGGTTACGTGCGTTACGACGGCTTCATTCAGACTTGTTTGTTGAGAGCCTCGCCTGCAATGCACCGTGGGCAAATTAACTCACACACCTGAAAGCTCACCTAGCAGATGCAACTCCAATGAGCCCTCAGCTCAAACAACAATTTCCTATGCTTTCTTTTTACTGCGCTGTCAGTACGAATGCCGTGTTACTTAATGGATAGAGGTGACCGTAGTTTGTGCGGCAAGGCAAGTGCATTCGCGGCGGAGCTTTCCATGACGTCGTCGTAGGTGGCGTGAGCGAAAAGAAAGTGGATGACGAATAAAAACGCCGCTTCCGTTAACGCGATTAAAAGCTACCGCGGGCTTCCCTCTTTAACACCTCCTTGCGTCGCCCAGTCGAGTGGGCCTCATGCCACACATTGGTCAGGTAAATAAGCATTGCCTTGGCTTGTTCAAACAGTGCCTTAACACGCCACCTTTAAGAAGAAAAACAACAAAAGAAGAACAATAATTCGGTGTGAACAAGACGGTGGTGGCAGTGGAGACACTGGTTCAACAGAAGTTACGATTCAATTAAAAAAAAAAGGTGTTTGCAATGGCCAGCAGAAGGTGCTTGCAGTGATTTAAAAAATAGCCAGGCAGTCGCTAGGGCGGTCAGCTGCTTGCCAGCGCATTCAAGCCTTGCGTTTGCAGATTTGTTGGGGAGGAGGGATAACCACGCGTTTGCAGAGCGTGACCTCTCATTTATGTTTTTGATTTTTTTATTGTCATAGACTTCTCTTGTGTTTCGAACTTTCTATATAGTTCAGTCACTTAAAACACCAGTCAGTTCGTCGTGCTTTAAAGGCGCGGTTATACTCCGACGTAGCGCGCGCGCGCGTGCGGCACGGCGACGTCACGTCGGCGAAACGGCGCCCGATCGCCGGCGCGTTCGGCGGCTTCCGGCGCGGTCTGACGGCGCCCGGCGCCATGCCCGGCGCGGAATGCAACCGGCTGCATTTCGCGCGGGCCGCGCCGAGAGCGCGCCGAAGCCGCCCACCCAGAATGCACCGCGCGCGCCTCCCACGCCACTCCTCCCCTCTACCCCCTTCGCCACTCGCCTCCTCTCCCAGCCGGTTTTCGAACGAAGAACGTTCTGCACATGCGCTGCCTCGCGTCGGAGCGGCTTGAGTGTAGAGCTCCCGAACTGAGCCTGGCGTACCGTCGCCGATCTGACGTCTCCGACCACAACCGGCTCTCGCCCGCGCGCGCGCTACGTCGGAGTATAACCGCGCCTTAAGGCGTGGCAGTCAGGTTTCTCATGCTACAAAAACACTATTTAAATGTGCTAAAGCGATCACCGACTATGAATTCATGCGTTCCTCATCCACTGTTCTAAAAGAGGAGATGAAACTGTACATGGCCCAACGCCAAATACCTTCCCTGCTTGGAATTTACGTTCTTTCGCGATAAACATTTGTCCCTCGTTCTTTCTTTCGTTTTCTCGAATCACCAGCAATGACTACACTTGCACAGTTTATTCGTGCATTTTTTAACTTATATCATGAAGTGCTCCCGAAAGTCAGGCTACGTGCACGTCTGAGACGCACCCGCACACACATTTCTATGAAAGCAGTGAAACAGGACGGAAAGATGCCAAATAAAAGGGATCTCTGAAGAATTACATACGATATGTCAAAGCAGAGAAAAACAGTGCGAGTACACTCCCACCCAAACAATGGATACCTACAGCGGAATTAATACACCTAAATGAATTCCTTAATTCATTTTATAATGACATTCATAAAGTTAGCTTCCTGAATGCAGCAAAAAAAGCTGCGCATCTAGACAAAAAACGCAAAGGACTCTCAACACACTTGATGCACCAGCCTGCTATGAACAGCGTCTTACTTTTAAGTGCAATTACCTTTTTCGGCGTGCTTCTCGGGACTGATTAAGTTCTTTAACACAACAATGCAGCCTTGTTATGACATAAAAATGCACAACTGCTGATGTGAAATCGTCAGCATGCAATCTGCACCCAGTGGAATAGCCAAACTTGGCTTTGACGAGGATCATGACATCGACCATGCTGTCACTGCACAGCTCCTCTTGGATGAAGAAGGCTCTAAATATTTCCTCAAGTTTCTTTGCTGCATAAAAAAATCAACTTGGAGGGATACAGCAAGCCTCCCCTGTCAAAAATTTCTGTGAATTCTGAGACCCTGAGATAGGTTAGTGCAATGTGGTTCGTACCTCGGGATGGTCTCCGAAGTTGTTCTTCCTCCAGCAACCTGCGGAATAAGATGCAGCCGGTTACTGCCAGAAAGATAGACGATTTTATTTACATAGCAGGTTATCAGGAGTCTCCCCCTTAGAAGCACACTGAAGCCACGTTTTATACATTTTCAATTCCCCAGGTACCTATCTGGGGAAACTTGGTTGTTCAAACATCGCCAATCACATTCCTTGACGAAACCCGCCCTCAAAAGGGCGGAACATCACCCTCTCGCCGATCCTCCCACCGTGACAAAAAGGCGGGACATTCACACTCTCGCCGGTCCTCCCACGCACAGATGGTCGATTTGTGTATTTTGTTCACCCATCGTTCCGTGGAATTAGGAGTCCTTTGGCGGCAACTAAGGTGATATACACATTCTCGCTGTCAAGTCGGAGCCGTTCCGCCCCGTGATGGACTCCCTTTCGCTGTTGGTCCGCTGTCGGTTTTGAGCGAACTTGAGAATCCAAACAGGCGCGTTTCCGCCGACAGCGGATTTAGGGGCCTCCATCCCCTGGTTGCGCCGCGCCGCTTCCCCCCGCAGCAGCCGCCGATAACAACTGCCGCAAAGGTTAGCCAGCAGTGTCTCTCGGCCGTGAAGGAGGGGGCGACGGTCGTTTCTCGACCTCGAAGGAGAGGGTAAGGAGCCATCGGCGGGCGCACGTGTGCGCGACCAAAACACTTCCCAGAACGGGACACCGCAAGCAAACGCGTACACAAATACACACACACTCAGCGTGCTGGAACCGGCCGTTATTCACGTAACCCAGTCCCGTTGGCGCCAACTGTCGTCGCTGCAGACGGCGCGCTAAGTCCAACACCTCCCCACAAAACTGTGCGGCACAATCTTCGAACTTGCTGCACACAACAATCACAGGAGCTCGATGCATTGCTCCCACTTCATCTGTCAACAAGTACCCCTCGGTCCCCCGCCAACGCAGCACCCAACAATGCCATACCTCTCGCAAACCGAGGCCGCGAAAACGGACGACGGTATCTTACTCGCTTTCGTCATTGGCGACCATACGCGACATAGCGTCGGCATTTGCGTTTAGAGACCCCTTTTTGTACTCCACTACAATGTTGTACTTCTGGAGAGCCAGCGCCCACCTTGTCAACTTCGCGCTTAGTGGCGTGGTCAGAGTAAGAAATTTCAAGGGATTGTGGTCGGTAATTACCCTGATCCGTGCACCGAGCAGCCACGTGTCAAGCTTTCCCAGCGCCCAAATGATGGGGTAGGCTTCTTTCTCGATTGTAGCCCATCGTGACTGGGCCGGGCTTAATTTCTTGTTCAGGAATGAAATGGGTTGCTCTTTTCCTTCGTCATCCAACTGCGCTAGACATGCTCCGACGGCATAATCTGAAGCATCAGTGGCCAGAATGAACTCTTTGTTCAGATCGGGTGCGCTCAACGCTGCGGCCTTTGTCAAATACTCCTTTACCTTTATAAAAGCACCCTCGGCATCCTCCTTCCACGGTATCTTCTGAGGCACGCGCTTTCCAGTCAGGTTCGTCAGTGGTAGCACCACCTTTGCATACTCCGGAACGTAATCCCGGTAATAATTTGCTAGCCCCAAAAAGCTACGCAGCTGCCTTTTTGTTTGTGGTACGGGAATTTCTTGAATGGCTCTAAGCTTTTCTGGATCTGCGCCATGTTTTCCTGAGCCCACGATATGACCCAGAAACCGCACTTCTTTTTGCGCGAAATGGCACTTAGTGACATTAACTGTGAGCCCTGCGGCCGCTAGCGAAGCCAGTACCCTTCCGAGGTGTTCGAGGTGCTCTTCCCATGTCTGCGAGAAGACGCACATGTCATCTATATATGCGCACGCATATTCACGATGTGGTACATGGATCTGATTGATTATTCTTTGGTAGTTCCTTGCCGAATTTCTCAGTCCGAACGGCATAACCCTCCAAGCGTACTGTCCAGACGAGGTGAAAAATGCTGTGTACGCCTGGGCTTTTTCGTCCAATGGAATCTGCCAATATCCTCTTAGCATATCGAGCAGCGTTATGTACTTTGCCTGCGCTACCTCGGAAATTAGGTCACTTGGCAGGTTCATAGGAAACGCATCAGGCTCCGTTGCTTCATTCAGCCTGCGATAGTCACAGCAGAAACTGACACTGCCATCTTTCTTAGCAACGCACACCACGGGATGTGCATGGGAGCTTTCTATCGGATATATCAAACCCCACGACCTTAGCTCTGCCACCTGTCGGTCAACTTCCTTTCTTAGTGCCATGGGCACCTTGTAAGGGTACGCGCGCTTCAGCTGCGCCCCATCTTTTAGCTTGATTTTGTGCACTCCCCAGTTGCAGCGGCCCGGTTTATCACTGAACACCTCACAGTGCTTCCCGATTAGTTCCTTTACCTGCCTTTGCTGCAGAAGATCTAAATGGCTGAGAGTTACACGTTCCAGCTCCTCAACTGCTGTCGTTGTATCTGACCACGCGGGAAGTTCTCCAAAATCCGTGTCGCCTTCAAATACTATGCCTACTGTGTTGACCCTCGCGCTGTACGGCCTAAGCTTATTTGCATGCACTGATCGGCGCGTGCCGTCACTTAGCTCAATCGTATAGCTATATGGCCGCACCTTTGCCACAACTGTTACTGGACCTTTCCAGTGTGCCATTAACTTCCCATCGCCTTCTTTCTCCAGCCAAAGAACCTGGTCAGCTGGAGAAAATTGTTTGTCGGTGGTCCTCAAGTTGTACCTCCCCACATAAGCCTGCTGCGCGAGCTCGCTACTTTTTGCCGCTTCCCTACTGGCTTCCTCGAGATCATTTCTCAATTTCTCGAGATAGTCTGTTGCTGGCACTGCCAATGAGTCGGGAACAACCCAGTCTCCTGACCACGTCTTTTGCAGTATAGCTAGAGGTCCGACAGGCATCCTACCATACATAAGCTCGCACGGTAATTTACCCGTGATGGCATGTGGCACCTCTCTATAAGCCCAAAGTAGGAATGGCACCATACGATCCCACTCACGTCCATGCTCGCTTACAATGCAAAACAGCATCCTTTTAAAATCTGGGAGTCGCTTCCATTTTCTGCAGCATGATTTGCGTTGAATTTGATGTAAAATTTGTGCCCTGATCTGAACATATGGTCTCTGGCACTCCCATTCTGGAAAATATCTGGGTGAGCGCGTCACACGTAGCCTTAGCTGTTAAGGACCTCAAACAAACAACCTCAGGCCATCTAGTATGCAAATCAACTACACACAGTGCGTAGCGATGTCCCCTTGCTGATGGTGGATCCAGTGGACCGATGCAATCCATGTATACCACCTGGAAGGGTGCACTAGGCCTAGCCAATGCCGTTATGGGTACACGGTCCTGTGTTTTCATGGGGGCCCTGATTTGGCACTGGTGGCAGGAGTGACAATTATCCTTGACCTCCCGGCCCATGGTCGGCGAATAAAATGACATTTTTATGCGCTGCAATGTCTTTCGCTCTCCCAAATGGCCTGCCCAAGGCGAATCGTGTGCCCTCACTAGTGCTTCCTGTCGTTTATGCGATGGCAGCACCAACTGTGTGCACATGCGTCCCACCACGTGCTCCTGGTGATAGGGTAACTCATCCTGGATTCTCATTCCATGTGTGCCAGCTCTAGCCTGCTTCCATGCCTCCTGCAGCGACGAGTCATTTTCCTGAGCCTCACGGAAAACTTGCCGCGCGCTCTGCTTTTTCTCGGCTTCTTCGTCTGTTCCCGTAACCGCCAAGGACGCACCCGTCTGCTGATTTTTATGCTCTGTCGTCTCCTTTTCACCGCCTTCGGTCTCTGCCTCTGAAACAACTTCGTTTACAACTGCCCTTTCTTCAAGGAGTTGTCTGTAGTCTGCGGGAGTTATGAGCGCGTCTATTCCGGCCAACAGTTTGTCTGTCAGCGCACATAGCAAAGCTGGTTGTGCCTTGTCGAACGAGACAAACCGTGCACCTTCTGTTGCTCTGAGAGGCACATATGCAAGGTCAGCTCTTACTTCATCGCCGAAAGCTCCCCTCAGCTTTATTGTGGAACCAGCTGCCTCACACTTCGGCACTAGAGCTCGCCTGATAACAGTCATTTCAGTCCCGGAATCAATCACAGCATTAATGCTTTGTTCCGAACTTTTCAATGTTACTGTTTCGAGGCAATTCCTACCTACCCTCTCTGTTTCCTGCATGCCAACCTCATTCGCGGGAGCTATTTCTTCCAAAGGAGCATTCACTTTAGCCACCACGGCGCGGTCTCCTGGTTTTTCTTGGCCTCGTCTGCCTGCCTTATCCCCTGTCCTTTTGAGAGGGCAATCTCTAGCGAAGTGATTTGTTGACTTGCACTCAAAGCACCGTCCCTTCAATCCTCTTAAAGTAGAATTCTCCCCTTGATGAGGTGTTGCACCGGCCCGCTCCTTCTGATCCCCACTCGGCCTCTTTCGATGGCCTCCCAAATGAGCTGCTGACCCTGGTTTGCATCTGACGCTTTCGTCGAAACTCTCCGCCAGCTTGGCCACTTCGCCCGGAGAAAGGAACCTCTAATTCTCATTGACAACAATATGAGCCCGTGCCTCAGCTGCTAAGCACTCCTTCAACCTGTCTGTGACCATTAACTGCTTTAATTCTGCAACAGTGGTAGCCTTCGAGGTTTTTGTATAGTATTCAAAATAGTTTCGCAGCCGGATTGCGAATTGGCCCCATGTCTCATCTGCTGCTTTTGCCGACCCCTCAAACATCCTTCTATATTCTGCTGCTGACAACCTGATTCCATCTAGAATACTTTTCTTGATTTTTTTATACTCCTTTCTTTCTTCGGCTGTCAACGTAGAAAGCAATCCGCGTGCTCTTACACTCAACTGTGGCAAGACAAGCCCGGCCCGCCACTCATACGGGACGTCATATGAATCAAGAGTCGCCTCCACATCCTCAAACCACCCGGGCACTAGGAATTCCCGAATCGGCATCGGTGCTAGTACTCCTTTCAATAAGGATGCATATTTTAGGCGCCTATCCTCGTCTGACCTATCCACAGCTAGCGCTCCGCTGTTACGTTCTTCGTGGGACTCAGCCCGCTCTTGGGCTCACAACTTCTGCCTCTCCAGAATTAAGCGTTGCTTTTCTTTTTCTGCTTCAGCAATTTTAAATCGAAGCTCCAGCATTTTCATCTGCTGCTCCGACGCTGTTTCCGCTATGGCGCTACTCAGATCCCCCACCGCGTCACTGGTCACCGCCAACTCCTGCAAGCTTTCAACCCCGTCCGACTCCGCATCTGTGGTGTTAACCTCCCTGTCTCGCAAGTTATATGGCATTGTCATCAACTGCGCCCGACAGGAAACCAAGAGGCACTCGCCTGACTTCTGAAGAGTCGCTCCGCGGTGCTCTCTTCTTCCACAGGTCTGGAGGGACTCGCTTTGGCAGGCCGCTGGCTCCTCAGTGACGTTCTCGGGTCCGCCGTCCACGCCACCAGTCTCGTCCGCCGTCCACCGCTGCTGCTCTCATTCGCCCATCGTTGGAGATCCTGTCGACTGCGCCAGATAGGTTAGTGCAATGTGGTTCGTACCTCGGGATGGTCTCCGAAGTTGTTCTTCTCTCCGGCAACCTGCGGAATAAGATGCAGCCGGTTACTGCCAGAAAGATAGACGATTTTATTTACATAGCAGGTTATCAGGAGTCTCCCCCTTAGAAGCACACTGAAGCCACGTTTTATACATTTTCAATTCCCCAGGTACCTATCTGGGGAAACTTGGTTGTTCGAACATCGCCAATCACATTCCTTGACGAAACCCGCCCACAAAAGGGCGGAACATCACCCTCTCGCTGATCCTCCCACCGTGACAAAAAGGCGGAACATTCACACTCTCGCCGGTCCTCCCACGCACAGATGGTCGATTTGTGTATTTTGTTCACCCATCGTTCCGTGGAATTAGGAGTCCTTTGGCGGCAACTAAGGTGATATACACATTCTCGCTGTCAAGTCGGAGCCGTTCCGCCCCGTGATGGACTCCCTTTCGCTGTCGGTCCGCTGTCGGTTTTGAGCGAACTTGAGAATCCAAACAGACGCGTTTCCGCCGACAGCGGATTTAGGGGCCTCCGTCCCCTGGTTGCGCCGCCGCGCTTCCCCCCGCAGCAGCCGCCGATAACAGCTGCCGCAAAAGTTAGCCAGCAGTGTCTCTCGGCCGTGAAGGAGGGGGCGACGGCCGTTTCTCGACCTCGAAGGAGAGGGTAAGGAGCCACCGGCGGGCGCATGTGTGCGCGAACAAAACACTTCCCAGAACGGGACACCGCAAGCAAACGCGTACACAAATACACACACACTCAGCGTGCTGGAACCGGCCGTTATTCACATAACCCAGTCCCGTTGGCGCCAACTGTCGTCGCTGCAGACGGCGCGTCGAGCCCAACACCCTGCTTCTAAGACTAGAGTTCTGCAAAAAGACGAGAGCGGCAGTCCTCATATTTGTTGCGAGTGAGAAATTTCCACGCAACATATCCCGCCATATAATGAATCAGGCGGTCGTCGCTCTTTTCCTCCACGTAAGCCCGGTGCTCAGCTGGAACACTGTTTAGCCTTTGTTCTACCAGCGTGACATTTCCAGCTTCAACTGGCTCGTCAAGTGACGCAACATTCCCTTTCATGTCAGAATAATCGGATGACTGAAGTAACGAGAACAAATCTTCACGTACCTCAGTGATAGTATTTTTTTCGCCAAGTTATAAAAAGACAGGCAATTAACAAAGATCCAACAGTGAGACGGCTTTGTGTGATCGTTGGATCCGCATTACTTCCTTCCAATTCCTAAGAAGTTATCTAACGTATCTGCACTTAGTCGAGACGTCAATAGGTATTTAATTAGGCATTGACTCTCACTCGCGAACACTGCAGCAAAACATCACTCAGCTCGAGCGACCGAAATACGTCGTTTCTTCGCAAGCAAGCTGGAGCTCAGCAAGCACGCCGCAAACGGCCCCAACACACCGCGAACGCATTCGTACAGCCCGTGTCACTGCAGCGCCGCCGCATACATCCGGGACCTGTCTACGCTGCCGGTTTCAAAGCAGTGCGTGACGCGCTCCGCCGTCTGAACACACTGGCCCTATTCTAGTACATTGTGATAGTGCGTGGTGGGCGAGCTGAGCCAGCCCGAAAGCCGCACGCGCACTTCTGGCGGGACGTGTTGAACGAAGCAGCAGCGCCGCGTGAATTGCCTTCACTAGGCAGTCAGCTTGCCAATTGCCATCGATCAGCACGTCAAACAGCCGTCTGTAATTTGCTGTTCTTCAAAGAGATGATGATGATGATGAAAACTTTATTTAGAACAAGCCAGTTTTGAACACGTAGGTCCTTAAGCCCCCGCACGGCCCCACTGCACTCAAACGTTCATGTCCCGGAGGCTCATGACGCCGGCAGCCCGGCCTGCGGCGATGGCTCGCTTGGCCGGGTCCTCAGAACGCAGTAGGGTCTCCCAAGCCTCCCAATTGGTAAGGTGCTCCAGGCCCCGCGGGGGAGGATCCGCCGGGCAGAGAAAAAGGATATGGTAGAGAGTGGCTTTAGGGTGGTGGCAGAGGGTACGGGAGGGGTCTGTGTGAACTTGGCGATATCGCGAGAGTATATAAGGGGAGGGCAAAGTGCGTGCTGGGTCGACGGAGCGGAGGCGGCAGTGTGGGTAGTGATCAACATTCTATTCAATAAAGAGAGGTGACGTCCGGCCGAGGCGGCAGTCCCAGCGTTCTGTGAAGAGAAAATACTAGCACTATCCCCTCTTCGGCGCCTGGCGTGCGCTCGTGGCGCGTGTCGTATCACATTAAAAAGTGGCAAGAAAAACTGGGAGCACTGCAAAAAAAATTGAAAATTGATTTTGAAGAGAGAAAATTGATTTTGAGTTGAGAAAATACGCAGTAAAACTCTGGCATATATCAGTAGACACCAGAGCCGTGCCGTAAGAGAAGTTAGGAAGATGGGAGTGGAAGAAGACAGGAAGAAAGTTGGCCGTAGTGGAGGCCTGCGGAATAATTTCGACCACCTGTGGATCTTTCTTTAAAGGGCCACTGACCAGGGTCCGGACATTTTTGAAAAACAAGCCCACTGCATAGATGAGGCATCGAGGATAACCTCTGCAAAATACTAGAGCCATGCGCGCCCCGAAAAGCTGCGAAAATTCAAATCAAAGCCCGTTCGTTCTTTCCTTCCTTCAAAAACGGGCCCGGCCCACTACTCTGCACCCCGCTGACGTCAAGGGGGGCTACTTTCGCTAAAGGCACTCCATTGGTGCATCGTTCTGACTGACGGGAGAAGGTTGGGCGTAGCCTTGGCGTCGCGTCGTCTGCACAACGCTTTCCGCAGCGCCTTCTGTTCTGGCTCATGCCTACAAACCCGCATGAAGGAACAAAAAAAAAACTGCGGAGGGAGCGTGCGGCGACAGCCTTGAACCCTAGCCATAAAAAGTAAAAAAACAGTAAAACTGAGGGAGTTGGCTCGCCCCCCCCTCCCCCCCCCCCCCACCGTGATCCCGTCACGAGACGCTCTGCGTGCGCGCTCCCTTCTCAGGTTCTTTTCTTCTATGCGAGCCCCCCAAAACAAGGTTTTAATTAGTAGTGCAGCAGAGCCTTTCCCTCGCTCGCCCACTTTACCGCTCCGCACACATACCGCTTATCTTTCGTGCATCTTGCGTACGCCTTGACTCCAATGAATGACATATGCTTTGGAGCGGAGAAAAGACACAAACACACAGAACACAAACACGCATGGAGAAAAGCAAACGGGCGGTTGCCGGGTCCGCGCTTCGCCGTGTGTTTCGAACACAACCGACTTCCGCCCCTCCGCTCGTGAAACGGTGGGGAGGCCTAAAAGAAAATGAAAAGGTGGCTCGTTAACTGGGAATGACAAACAGATGTATGAAAGGATGCGCTCGCTAACAAGTCTAGGTGGTCGAGCCGATCGCGCCTCTCGATCGTTCAGTGTGCAGAGAAAATGCAAAAACCAAGAAAAGAATTCTATTGAAGGCGGGGCCATGACGTCGCCCTGTGACGCACTCCACAGACACCACGCCTCCGGCTTACACCGGAGAACGAAGGGGTGATTTTGCCTTGCCGAGCCTACTCGACGAGGAGCGGGAGAGAAAAATTTCGAGGAGGGAATGGAAGGAGAGGAGGCTCGCTCAAAGTGAGGTAGAGAGTGTCTGCTGGCCGCGGGTGGTCAGGGGGCCTTTAATGTGCACTGGCATCGCACTGCACACGGGTGCCTTTCGCGTTTCGCCTCCATCGAAACACGGCCGCCGCGGTCGGGTAGAAACCCGGGTACTCCGGCTTGGTAGACGAGGCCCGTAATCATTGATCTACCGCGGCACTGTCGCTCGCGGAGAAAATCTGTGAAAAAGGAAAATGGCCGATGAGGGACGCTCTACAGGACAGATGCGACTATCAGTATCTGTTACCGTTCTACAATAATCTATGCCTTTCCTTCAGTGCATTTCATGCTTACATCTGCTTTTAGCGAAGAGCCAGTCTATGCATTTTATGTGGTAATATGAAAGTTGCAACAGCACGGCGCTCGAGTGATTTAGTTCTCAGCTCGGCATGGTCACAAAAGTAGAGCTGGAGAGAAAGCTTTATTGCACCGAAGGGTGTTTAGGGCGCTAGAAGTACTTTGGCTTGGGCTAGTTTGTTCGTAGCCATGTTTGAAACATAAACGCGTAAATGGGACGTGGACAAAAAAGGAACACAAAGCCTCCTCGTTCGCCCGTAATCTGTGTGCTGACTTTGGTTGTTAATTCTGGTTCTCTAGTTCTTTCCTGGTGTTTGGCTTATGTTATACGGCTGGGTGTTTCGTATATGTGCAGGGTGTGGTGCAATAAACCTCAGTTGATAGTTGGCGCTTTTCCTGTTGCTTCATGTTCCTTTTTTGTACTCGTCCCATTGGCGCTTTTCTGTTTCAAACATGTTTACGGCACATAGGCCGTTGGGGCCCCGCAGAGCCCTACAGCACTGAGACATGAGTCCTCATGAGGTTGTAGGCCCGGTCCGCGGAGTGCAACAAGGTTTCGCATTCCTCCCAGCTGGTCAGGTGCTCAAGGCGCCGCGGGGGAGGATCCGCCGCGCAGTGGAAGAGGGTGTGGGTTAGGGTGTCGAGTGTGTGGGTCAGGCTCAGGGGTGGGGCCGGTAGGGGACCTAGCCGAAGCACTCATCTGGGTCACTTGAACTTGCATGTAAACGCTGCCTTGCAAAAAGAAGTATATTCCAGGCATAAATGCATCACCATGCGGAGATCGTGAACTATAAAAAAAATAACTGTCCGTCGTTTATAACATCCAGTATTCCTTATTGCTACTACATTTCTTTAGCGAGGCTATGAGCTTTGAAAGGAGTCTAAAGAAGCACTTTAACGGTGCCAAGAAGGAAGATGCTGCCTCTCGTGCTATAACTGAGCACTGCGTATCTTGCCACAACCATGAGAAACAATATTTTCTTGGCCACCGAAAGTGAAGTATCATGGTGTAGTGTACAAGCCCCCACGAAGGAAATCGAGGTGCCGTCCAGAGTCCAGAAAAATCTTGATAGGCTGACGGGCATCGACT
Source organism: Amblyomma mixtum (assembly GCF_055824585.1). Lineage (NCBI taxonomy): Eukaryota > Metazoa > Arthropoda > Arachnida > Ixodida > Ixodidae > Amblyomma > Amblyomma mixtum. The sequence continues at coordinate 160,769,635 of NC_143021.1, forward strand.
TCATCAATGACGTCGGCAGAACAGAGAAATCCCATTCGCTGGAGGGACGTGACGAGATCAGCGTGCAGGGACGTCATCACACCAGGTTCCTTTGTGTGAAGCCTCCGCCTTCCAACCGTGGCATCTGGTGTATGGCAAGAGCGTTGATCGGGAAGAGCAACCATGGTTTCACACGCCCCACCAGCCACTTCCTGCAAAGAAGTCAATAGCTTCGAATCCTACACCATTGTCAACCCTTAATGCAATTTAGGGTCCCTGCGTTTTTCCTAGACTCCACGAAAAATCATTATTTCCAAGCGGCTAGTCACAGCCAAAATATCAGTGATGACAACCTGTGCCTCGTCTGCGGACGCCGTGGACATTCTCTACAGAACGGATTTACACGGACTTGCACATGCACCACGAGAAGCAATGTGAGCAGAAAATCTCGCGGGTCGCCAGGCCACCGGCAGCGGAAAGACGTGTGATGCAGAGACGCCAGTGCGCAATGAGCCAGATGATCCTGGTAGATCTGCTAAAACACTTCCGCACACACTATCGTGCAGCTGCGATAGCCGGAGCCTCTCCTAGACTTTCGTTCCTCCGTTGCCATAAGAAGCACGCTGACACAGTGGACAGTCCCGGAGTCACGGAGTGCAGATGAGTCGCGCTAGCGGGAGTGCAACGCATGAGGCTGAAAATGGTGTGTGGAAACTAGTGAGCATGACGCCGCGCGTAGGAGAGAAGCAACTATGCGGAAGCGTCCAAGAGTTGACAAGAGAAGCCAAGAGTTGGGAAGGGGTAATGGCGGCGCATTTGGAATTCGAAGAACGAAACAAAGGGAGGAAGGAGAGATTGAAAGGGGAAAGAAGAAGCAAAAGGTGCCTTAGTGGAGGGCTAAAGACAAATCCTACCGATTGGGACTATTTAATGCGCACTCACGAGCTCCTTTTGCGTTTCTCGTCGATCCAAACGGGGCCGCCGCGGTCAAGACGCGATTACCTAGCCTGATTATCCGCACCATAACAGGTTTGATCGCCCTGTATATTTTGGTTTTCTCTTAAGCATGGTTGGCGTCTCCATTTCCACGCTTTAATTTTTCTCACTAGAGGAGTTTTCGTCGAACTGTCGACGTCATAAGCCATAGGTGTTTAATGGGTCTCGTACGAGCCTCGTAGCAAGAAAAAAATATGGACAAGATGACATCAGTACGGTCAAACCTGATCAGCTCCACAAATTTCTTACTTTCTATCACCCTTTCGTTTACACTTTCATTACGTGCTGGGGATACGGGGTGTGACAGGGAAAAAAGAAACAAAATTTACCTTTTACTCACAGTACAGATTGAATGCGAGTACAATGATTCATTTTGCCAACTTCTTCCGCAGGTCCCGCTTGTCATCGGACCCCACCCTTCGCCGTCGCAGCCCGGTGTCAAGTTTTTCACCGTGCAGATCAAGGCGTCCAACATCGCCCTATTTGTGTGGCTGAGTGCGCACAGCATCAACGGCCACTTCTACGACAACGGATTCCTGCTTAAGGACAGGACGACGACTGTCGACTTCTACACGCGTGAAAACATCACCGCAGCGGCTCTTCAAGCAGCTCTTAATGTGAACTCTCTCGCGGACTGCGCAAAGAAGTGCGGCTCCGAAGATGGCGGTCGAAACATAACGAAACCACAAAATAGTGCACGATTCCACGCGGTCTTGGGCCAGTGATTGTGCACGATTCGAAAGCGTTTCATGCTTGCGAAATTATAGTGGGGTGAATAAAAGGACTGGAATTTCGACCGATTAGCCATGCCAGTCAGGGCCGATACGGGCCAGGATTTTTTCTCACATGAGTGGCTCACCGCAGTTGCGGCATAGTGGATTAGTAGCAAGTCTGGCGGAGGCGCGGCGCAGGAAGCTGAAACCTCCGCAATCTCGACCTTCCGCTCGACGGTGCTGCTGTGCCTTTCACATGGTGGCCCTCTCGACCTCCCCAGCGTGCCACGATGTGTGCCGTCCCGTTTCCATGGGGAGCGCACTCTGCTTTGGAGTAAGCAAACGTCGTCGAAAGGACGATTACTTCCGACATTCATGTTACGTGTGAGTTGCATATCGGAGCCACTAAAAAGCAGCATGCACATTACCGAGAACAGCATAGCAGCCTTTTGCGTCAGTGAGACGCAGAAGCGGCAGTTGTTCCGCTACTGAGAGAGACAGTAGCGCATAACATTGAGACATCCCACCAATAATGAACGAAAGAGGAAGTAAAGGAAGCATTTGCAGCAATGCAAAGGCGAAAAGCAGCTGGTGAGGATCAGGTTACAGCAGGTCTATTGAAGGACGGAGGGGAGATTGTGCTAAAAAAAAACTGGCCACCCTGTATACGCAATGCCTAGTGACCTCAAGCATAGCAGGAGATCTGAAGGACGCTCATATTATCTTAAACTATAAGAAAGGGGACGCCAATGACACGAAATATTACGTACCAATCAGCCAGTCAGCTATTTACAAAGGTAATCGCTATCAGAGTCATGGCAACCTTAGACATCAATCAACCAAATGATCAGGCAGGCTTTCGTACATGGTATATACTTGACAATAGATCACATTCGCATTATCAATGAGGTGAGAGAAAAATGCGCAGAATATAACTAACCCCTATATATAGCCTTCATTGATTAAGAGAAAGCATTTGACTAAGTGGAAACCTTAGGAGTCATGCAGGCATTGCGGAATCAGGGTGTAGAAAAGCCTTATGTGAAAATTCTGGATTATATCTATAGCAACTGCACACCTAGAACATTCCTTATAAAGTCAGCACTAAAATTCCAATAAATAAACGTGTCAGGCAGTGAGACACGATCTCGCCAATGCAATTTACCGCTTGTGTACAGGAGGTATTCCATGGCTTGAATTGCGAACAGTAGTGGATAAGAGTTAATGCAAAATACCTAAATAATCTGCCGTTCTCATATGACATTGCCTTGCTGAGTCACTCAGGAGATGAACTGTAAAACATGACCAATGATTTAGACAAGCGGAGCGGAACAGTGGGTCTAAATATGATCATGCAGAAAACCAAAGTAATGTTCAGCTGTATAACAGGGAAAGAGCAATTTGCAAACGGTAGGGAGTTGCCGAAAGTTATAGTATGACTACTTAAGGCAGGTAGTGACCGCAAGTCCGGATCATCAGAGGGAACTAACTAGAGGAATAAGAATAGGGTGGAGCGCACATGGCACGCTCTCTCGAATTATGAATGTCACTTTACGAATATCCCTCAAGAGGAAATTATGTAACACTTGTATCTTGCCGGTATTAAACTATGGGGCAGAAACGCGGAGGCTAATGAAAAGGGTTCAGCTTAAGTTAAGGGCAACGCAGCGAGCTATGGAAAGGAAAGTGATAGGTGTATCTTTAAGAGATCGGAAGCGGACGGAGTGGGTGAGAGAACAAACGCGGGTTAGTGAAATATTAGTCAAAATCGACAGGAAGAAATGGGCTCGAGCAAGGCGTGTAATGCGCAGCAAGATAATCGCTGGTCCTTAAGGGTAGTGGAGTGCATTCCAAGAGAAGGCAGGCGTAGCAGGGGGCGGCAGAAAGTTAGTTGGGCGGATGAGATAAAGAAGTTGGACGGGATTAAGAAGTTGGCGGGATTAAGAAGTGCCCACATTTGCAAACGGACAGGGTTAATTAGAGAGACATGGGTGAGGCTTCTGCCCTGCAGCGGGCGTAGTCAGGCTGATAATGATGATGATGTGCCGAACATACCCAGGCGTGTATTACCGAGTCATATCCCACAGGTGCACTCGGGCAGACGAAGCCAAGGATGCAATGATAGGACATGACGTCATTTCCGCCGGCTTGTGCACTATCTAGAGATTGTGAAGTGACTTTGGAGAAGTCCGATTTGTTTTCGTTCGGAGCTGAATTCCCTTGTGTGATTGGGTTCATGGTCATGTGCTAACATGGGTGGTGTGTACTGACGTCACGTCTTCATAGGCGCGGCATCTTTCATTTAATTTATTGCACGCTCTGAGCAAATGATGATCCGAGCGAAAAAAGTTTCCATGTGGGCAGCTTGACAAGCTCCTACCCCCGTGTATATGGGTGAGGGCAGGCACGGTACAAGGGGTACGTAAAAAAAAGAACTACATAATTTGTGAAAACAGCGGCCAAAAAATATAATCATTTGATATTGAGAAACATGGCACGCTTCTATAAATATAGCAATATACAAATTTTACAGAGCAAAGATGTGGCTACGTATCTTCCTGACCTGTTTTTACGAATGGTACAAAGCACTTATATACATGCGTATAGAACGAAATCTACAAGCATAGGAATACGTATCCAGTAATACAAACCAATTGCATAACACGTTAACGTTTCTAGTATATTCATGCATGGTACCATTTTTAGGAAGGTTATATAGCAGTCTTAAAATTATGGTCGATAGCATTTGCATTCCATAATTTCCTCCTGACAAAGGAACCTAGCTCCCAGTGTTCCTTGGGCCGGGTATGATATGGTTGATAGTTTTTACACATTTTAGTGAAATGTGATTGGAAGTAATTTTTTTATCTCTTATTAGGGCTTTACACAGAGAGAAATAGTAATAGTATTTAATGTTTACAATGCTGAGTTAATTAAGCAGTGCAGCTGTTGATCAATGCGAAGGTGATTTTGAGATAATAAGGGAGTAATTACTCATTGGCATCCACCCGAGCGCAGCCATACGGCTACAAAGGAAAGCTATACAGCTTTCTCAGAAACTTTGTAGTTAAAGAAAAATTCGTCCTGGTCCGGGGTTCGAACCCAGGACCACCGCTACACCGGAGCAGTCGCTCTACCAATTGAGCTAACCAGGACGGCAAGCTTATGGTAGGGCGAGATCGAATTGATCAATAACTCGAAGTGGGAAAAGTGTTGGTCAAATGTTTAGGGGAATCCCCAAGGTGGAGTAGATTTGTAATAAGGGAGTAATTACTCATTGGCATCCACCCGAGCGCAGCCATACGGCTACAAAGGAAAGCTATACAGCTTTCTCAGAAACTTCGTAGTTAAAGAAAAATTCGTCCTTTTCCGGGGTTCGAACCCAGGACCACCGCTACACCGGAGCAGTCGCTCTACCAATTGAGCTAACCAGAACGGCAACGCTCGGGTGGATGCCAATGAGTAATTACTCCCTTATTACAAATCTACTCCACCTTGGGGATTCCCCTAAACATTTGACCAACACTTTTCCCACTTCGAGTTATTGATCAATTCGGTCTCGCCCTACCATAAGCTTGCCGTCCTGGTTAGCTCAATTGGTAGAGCGACTGCTCCGGTGTAGCGGTGGTCCTGGGTTCGAACCCCGGACCAGGACGAATTTTTCTTTAACTACAAAGTTTCTGAGAAAGCTGTATAGCTTTCCTTTGTAGCCGTATGGCTGCGCTCGGGTGGATGGATGCCAATGAGTAATTACTCCCTTATTATCTCAAAATCACCTTCGCATTGATCAACAGCTGCACTGCTTAATTAACTCAGCATTGTAAACATTAAATACTATTACTATTTCTCTCTGTGTAAAGCCCTAATAAGAGATAAAAAAATTACTTCCAATCACATTTCACTAAAATGTGTAAAAACTATCAACCATATCATACCCGGCCCAAGGAACACTGGGAGCTAGGTTCCTTTGTCAGGAGGAAATTATGGAATGCAAATGCTATCGACCATAATTTTAAGACTGCTATATAACCTTCCTAAAAATGGTACCATGCATGAATATACTAGAAACGTTAACGTGTTATGCAATTGGTTTGTATTACTGGATACGTATTCCTATGCTTGTAGATTTCGTTCTATACGCATGTATATAAGTGCTTTGTACCATTCGTAAAAACAGGTCAGGAAGATACGTAGCCACATCTTTGCTCTGTAAAATTTGTATATTGCTATATTTATAGAAGCGTGCCATGTTTCTCAATATCAAATGATTATATTTTTTGGCCGCTGTTTTCACAAATTATGTAGTTCTTTTTTTTTACGTACCCCTTGTACCGTGCCTGCCCTCACCCATATACACGGGGGTAGGAGCTTGTCAAGCTGCCCACATGGAAACTTTTTTCGCTCGGATCATCATTTGCTCAGAGCGTGCAATAAATTAAATGAAAGATGCCGCGCCTATGAAGACGTGACGTCAGTACACACCACCCATGTTAGCACATGACCATGAACCCAATCACACAAGGGAATTCAGCTCCGAACGAAAACAAATCGGACTTCTCCAAAGTCACTTCACAATCTCTAGATAGTGCACAAGCCGGCGGAAATGACGTCATGTCCTATCATTGCATCCTTGGCTTCGTCTGCCCGAGTGCACCTGTGGGATATGACTCGGTAATACACGCCTGGGTATGTTCGGCACATCATCATCATTATCAGCCTGACTACGCCCGCTGCAGGGCAGAAGCCTCACCCATGTCTCTCTAATTAACCCTGTCCGTTTGCAAATGTGGGCACTTCTTAATCCCGCCAACTTCTTAATCCCGTCCAACTTCTTTATCTCATCCGCCCAACTAACTTTCTGCCGCCCCCTGCTACGCATGCCTTCTCTTGGAATGCACTCCACTACCCTTAAGGACCAGCGATTATCTTGCTGCGCATTACACGCCTTGCTCGAGCCCATTTCTTCCTGTCGATTTTGACTAATATTTCACTAACCCGCGTTTGTTCTCTCACCCACTCCGTCCGCTTCCGATCTCTTAAAGATACACCTATCACTTTCCTTTCCATAGCTCGCTGCGTTGCCCTTAACTTAAGCTGAACCCTTTTCATTAGCCTCCGCGTTTCTGCCCCATAGTTTAATACCGGCAAGATACAAGTGTTACATAATTTCCTCTTGAGGGATATTCGTAAAGTGACATTCATAATTCGAGAGAGCGTGCCATGTGCGCTCCACCCTATTCTTATTCCTCTAGTTAGTTCCCTCTGATGATCCGGACTTGCGGTCACTACCTGCCTTAAGTAGTCATACTATAACTTTCGGCAACTCCCTACCGTTTGCAAATTGCTCTTTCCCTGTTATACAGCTGAACATTACTTTGGTTTTCTGCATGATCATATTTAGACCCACTGTTCCGCTCCGCTTGTCTAAATCATTGGTCATGTTTTACAGTTCATCTCCTGAGTGACTCAGCAAGGCAATGTCATATGAGAACGGCAGATTATTTAGGTATTTTGCATTAACTCTTATCCCCTACTGTTCGCAATTCAAGCCATGGAATACCTCCTGTACACAAGCGGTAAATTGCATTGGCGAGATCGTGTCTCACTGCCTGACACGTTTATTTATTGGAATTTTAGTGCTGACTTTATAAGGAATGTTCTAGGTGTGCAGTTGCTATAGATATAATCCAGAATTTTCACATAAGGCTTTTCTACACCCTGATTCCGCAATGCCTGCATGACTCCTAAGGTTTCCACTTAGTCAAATGCTTTCTCTTAATCAATGAAGGCTATATATAGGGGTTAGTTATATTCTGCGCATTTTTCTCTCACCTCATTGATAATGCGAATGTGATCTATTGTCAAGTATATACCATGTACGAAAGCCTGCCTGATCATTTGGTTGATTGATGTCTAAGGTTGCCATGACTCTGATAGCGATTACCTTTGTAAATAGCTGACTGGCTGATTGGTACGTAATATTTCGTGTCATTGGCGTCCCCTTTCTTATAGTTTAAGATAATATGAGCGTCCTTCAGATCTCCTGCTATGCTTGAGGTCACTAGGCATTGCGTATACAGGGTGGCCAGTTTTTTTTTAGCACAATCTCCCCTCCGTCCTTCAATAGACCTGCTGTAACCTGATCCTCACCAGCTGCTTTTCGCCTTTGCATTGCTGCAAATGCTTCCTTTACTTCCTCTTTCGTTCATTATTGGTGGGATGTCTCAATGTTATGCGCTACTGTCTCTCTCAGTAGCGGAACAACTGCCGCTTCTGCGTCTCACTGACGCAAAAGGCTGCTATGCTGTTCTCGGTAATGTGCATGCTGCTTTTTAGTGGCTCCGATATGCAACTCACACGTAACATGAATGTCGGAAGTAATCGTCCTTTCGACGACGTTTGCTTACTCCAAAGCAGAGTGCGCTCCCCATGGAAACGGGACGGCACACATCGTGGCACGCTGGGGAGGTCGAGAGGGCCACCATGTGAAAGGCACAGCAGCACCGTCGAGCGGAAGGTCGAGATTGCGGAGGTTTCAGCTTCCTGCGCCGCGCCTCCGCCAGACTTGCTACTAATCCACTATGCCGCAACTGCGGTGAGCCACTCATGTGAGAAAAAATCCTGGCCCGTATCGGCCCTGACTGGCATGGCTAATCGGTCGAAATTCCAGTCCTTTTATTCACCCCACTATAATTTCGCAAGCATGAAACGCTTTCGAATCGTGCACAATCACTGGCCCAAGACCGCGTGGAATCGTGCACTATTTTGTGGTTTCGTTATGTTTCGACCGCCATCTTCGGAGCCGCACTTCTTTGCGCAGTCCGCGAGAGAGTTCACATTAAGAGCTGCTTGAAGAGCCGCTGCGGTGATGTTTTCACGCGTGTAGAAGTCGACAGTCGTCGTCCTGTCCTTAAGCAGGAATCCGTTGTCGTAGAAGTGGCCGTTGATGCTGTGCGCACTCAGCCACACAAATAGGGCGATGTTGGACGCCTTGATCTGCACGGTGAAAAACTTGACACCGGGCTGCGACGGCGAAGGGTGGGGTCCGATGACAAGCGGGACCTGCGGAAGAAGTTGGCAAAATGAATCATTGTACTCGCATTCAATCTGTACTGTGAGTAAAAGGTAAATTTTGTTTCTTTTTTCCCTGTCACACCCCGTATCCCCAGCACGTAATGAAAGTGTAAACGAAAGGGTGATAGAAAGTAAGAAATTTGTGGAGCTGATCAGGTTTGACCGTACTGATGTCATCTTGTCCATATTTTTTTCTTGCTACGAGGCTCGTACGAGACCCATTAAACACCTATGGCTTATGACGTCGACAGTTCGACGAAAACTCCTCTAGTGAGAAAAATTAAAGCGTGGAAATGGAGACGCCAACCATGCTTAAGAGAAAACCAAAATATACAGGGCGATCAAACCTGTTATGGTGCGGATAATCAGGCTAGGTAATCGCGTCTTGACCGCGGCGGCCCCGTTTGGATCGACGAGAAACGCAAAAGGAGCTCGTGAGTGCGCATTAAATAGTCCCAATCGGTAGGATTTGTCTTTAGCCCTCCACTAAGGCACCTTTTGCTTCTTCTTTCCCCTTTCAATCTCTCCTTCCTCCCTTTGTTTCGTTCTTCGAATTCCAAATGCGCCGCCATTACCCCTTCCCAACTCTTGGCTTCTCTTGTCAACTCTTGGACGCTTCCGCATAGTTGCTTCTCTCCTACGCGCGGCGTCATGCTCACTAGTTTCCACACACCATTTTCAGCCTCATGCGTTGCACTCCCGCTAGCGCGACTCATCTGCACTCCGTGACTCCGGGACTGTCCACTGTGTCAGCGTGCTTCTTATGGCAACGGAGGAACGAAAGTCTAGGAGAGGCTCCGGCTATCGCAGCTGCACGATAGTGTGTGCGGAAGTGTTTTAGCAGATCTACCAGGATCATCTGGCTCATTGCGCACTGGCGTCTCTGCATCACACGTCTTTCCGCTGCCGGTGGCCTGGCGACCCGCGAGATTTTCTGCTCACATTGCTTCTCGTGGTGCATGCGCAAGTCCGTGTAAATCCGTTCTGTAGAGAATGTCCACAGCGTCCGCAGACGAGGCACAGGTTGTCATCACTGATATTTTGGCTGTGACTAGCCACTTGGAAATAATGATTTTTCGTGGAGTCTAGGAAAAACGCAGGGACCCCAAATTGCATTAAGGGTTGACAATGGTGTAGGATTCGAAGCTATTGACTTCTTTGCAGGAAGTGGCTGGTGGGGCGTGTGAAACCATGGTTGCTCTTCCCGATCAACGCTCTTGCCATACACCAGATGCCACGGTTGGAAGGCAGAGGCTTCATACAAAGGAACCTGGTGTGATGACGTCCCTGCACGCTGATCTCGTCACGTCCCTCCAGCGAATGGGATTTCTCTGTTCTGCCGACGTCATTGATGAAGTCGATGCCCGTCAGCCTATCAAGATTTTTCTGGACTCTGGACGGCACCTCGATTTCCTTCGTGGGGGCATGTACACTACACCATGATACTTCACTTTCGGTGGCCAAGAAAATATTGTTTCTCATGGTTGTGGCAAGATACGCAGTGCTCAGTTATAGCACGAGAGGCAGCATCTTCCTTCTTGGCACCGTTAAAGTGCTTCTTTAGACTCCTTTCAAAGCTCACAGCCTCGCTAAAGAAATGTAGTAGCAATAAGGAATACTGGATGTTATAAACGACGGACAGTTATTTTTTTTATAGTTCACGATCTCCGCATGGTGATGCATTTATGCCTGGAATATACTTCTTTTTGCAAGGCAGCGTTTACATGCAAGTTCAAGTGACCCAGATGAGTGCTTCGGCTAGATCCCCTACCGGCCCCACCCCTGAGCCTGACCCACACACTCGACACCCTAACCCACACCCTCTTCCACTGCGCGGCGGATCCTCCCCCGCGGCGCCTTGAGCACCTGACCAGCTGGGAGGAATGCGAAACCTTGTTGCACTCCGCGGACCGGGCCTACAACCTCATGAGGACTCATGTCTCAGTGCTGTAGGGCTCTGCGGGGCCCCAACGGCCTATGTGCCGTAAACATGTTTGAAACAGAAAAGCGCCAATGGGACGAGTACAAAAAAGGAACATGAAGCAACAGGAAAAGCGCCAACTATCAACTGAGGTTTATTGCACCACACCCTGCACATATACGAAACACCCAGCCGTATAACATAAGCCAAACACCAGGAAAGAACTAGAGAACCAGAATTAACAACCAAAGTCAGCACACAGATTACAGGCGAACGAGGAGGCTTTGTGTTCCTTTTTTGTCCACGTCCCATTTACGCGTTTATGTTTCAAACATGGCTACGAACAAACTAGCCCAAGCCAAAGTACTTCTAGCGCCCTAAACACCCTTCGGTGCAATAAAGCTTTCTCTCCAGCTCTACTTTTGTGACCATGCCGAGCTGAGAACTAAATCATTCGAGCGCCGTGCTGTTGCAACTTTCATATTACCACATAAAATGCATAGACTGGCTCTTCGCTAAAAGCAGATGTAAGCATGAAATGCACTGAAGGAAAGGCATAGATTATTGTAGAACGGTAACAGATACTGATAGTCGCATCTGTCCTGTAGAGCGTCCCTCATCGGCCATTTTCCTTTTTCACAGATTTTCTCCGCGAGCGACAGTGCCGCGGTAGATCAATGATTACGGGCCTCGTCTACCAAGCCGGAGTACCCGGGTTTCTACCCGACCGCGGCGGCCGTGTTTCGATGGAGGCGAAACGCGAAAGGCACCCGTGTGCAGTGCGATGCCAGTGCACATTAAAGAAAGATCCACAGGTGGTCGAAATCATTCCGCAGGCCTCCACTACGGCCCACTTTCTTCCTGTCTTCTTCCACTCCCATCTTCCTAACTTCTCTGACGGCGCGGCTCTGGTGTCTACTGATATATGCCAGTGTTTTACTGCGTATTTTCTCAACTCAAAATCAATTTTCTCTCTTCAAAATCAATTTTCAATTTTTTTTGCAGTGCTCCCAGTTTTTCTTGCCACTTTTTAATGTGATACGACACGCGCCACGAGCGCACGCCAGGCGCCGAAGAGGGGATAGTGCTAGTATTTTCTCTTCACAGAACGCTGGGACTGCCGCCTCGGCCGGACGTCACCTCTCTTTATTGAATAGAATGTTGATCACTACCCACACTGCCGCCTCCGCTCCGTCGACCCAGCACGCACTTTGCCCTCCCCTTATATACTCTCGCGATATCGCCAAGTTCACACAGACCCCTCCCGTACCCTCTGCCACCAACCTAAAGCCACTCTCTACCATATCCTTTTTCTCTGCCCGGCGGATCCTCCCCCGCGGGGCCTGGAGCACCTTACCAATTGGGAGGCTTGGGAGACCCTACTGCGTTCTGAGGACCCGGCCAAGCGAGCCATCGCCGCAGGCCGGGCTGCCGGCGTCATGAGCCTCCGGGACATGAACGTTTGAGTGCAGTGGGGTGTGCGGGGGCTTAATTAAGGACCTACGTGTTCAAAACTGGCTTGTTCTAAATAAAGTTTTCATCATCATCATAATCTCTTTGAAGAACAGCAAATTACAGACGGCTGCTTGACGTGCTGATCGATGGCAATTGGCAAGCTGACTGCCTAGTGAAGGCAATTCACGCGGCGCTGCTGCTTCGTTCAACACGTCCCGCCAGAAGTGCCCGTGCGGCTCTCGGGCTGGCTCAGCTCGCCCACCACGCACTATCACAATGTACTAGAATAGGGCCAGTGTGTTCAGACGGCGGAGCGCGTCACGCACTGCTTTGAAACCGGCAGCGTAGACAGGTCCCGGATGTATGCGGCGGCGCTGCAGTGACACGGGCTGTACGAATGCGTTCGCGGTGTGTTGGGGCCGTTTGCGGCGTGCTTGCTGAGCTCCAGCTTGCTTGCGAAGAAACGACGTATTTCGGTCGCTCGAGCTGAGTGATGTTTTGCTGCAGTGTTCGCGAGTGAGAGTCAATGCCTAATTAAATACCTATTGACGTCTCGACTAAGTGCAGATACGTTATATAACTTCTTAGGAATTGGAAGGAAGTAATGCGGATCCAACGATCACACAAAGCCGTCTCACTGTTGGATCTTTGTTAATTGCCTGTCTTTTTATAACTTGGCGAAAAAAATACTATCACTGAGGTACGTGAAGATTTGTTCTCGTTACTTCAGTCATCTGATTATTCTGACATGAAAGGGAATGTTGCGTCACTTGACGAGTCAGTTGAAGCTGGAAATGTCACGCTGGTAGAACAAAGGCTAAACAGTGTTCCAGCTGAGCACCGGGCTTACGTGGAGGAAAAGAGCGACGACCGCCTGATTCATTATATGGCGGGATATGTTGCGTGGAAATTTCTCACTCGCAACAAATATGAGGACTGCCGCTCTCGTCTTTTTGCAGAACTCTAGTCTTAGAAGCAGGGTGTTGGGCTCGACGCGCCGTCTGCAGCGACGACAGTTGGCGCCAACGGGACTGGGTTATGTGAATAACGGCCGGTTCCAGCACGCTGAGTGTGTGTGTATTTGTGTACGCGTTTGCTTGCGGTGTCCCGTTCTGGGAAGTGTTTTGTTCGCGCACACATGCGCCCGCCGGTGGCTCCTTACCCTCTCCTTCGAGGTCGAGAAACGGCCGTCGCCCCCTCCTTCACGGCCGAGAGACACTGCTGGCTAACTTTTGCGGCAGCTGTTATCGGCGGCTGCTGCGGGGGGAAGCGCGGCGGCGCAACCAGGGGACGGAGGCCCCTAAATCCGCTGTCGGCGGAAACGCGTCTGTTTGGATTCTCAAGTTCGCTCAAAACCGACAGCGGACCGACAGCGAAAGGGAGTCCATCACGGGGCGGAACGGCTCCGACTTGACAGCGAGAATGTGTATATCACCTTAGTTGCCGCCAAAGGACTCCTAATTCCACGGAACGATGGGTGAACAAAATACACAAATCGACCATCTGTGCGTGGGAGGACCGGCGAGAGTGTGAATGTTCCGCCTTTTTGTCACGGTGGGAGGATCAGCGAGAGGGTGATGTTCCGCCCTTTTGTGGGCGGGTTTCGTCAAGGAATGTGATTGGCGATGTTCGAACAACCAAGTTTCCCCAGATAGGTACCTGGGGAATTGAAAATGTATAAAACGTGGCTTCAGTGTGCTTCTAAGGGGGAGACTCCTGATAACCTGCTATGTAAATAAAATCGTCTATCTTTCTGGCAGTAACCGGCTGCATCTTATTCCGCAGGTTGCCGGAGAGAAGAACAACTTCGGAGACCATCCCGAGGTACGAACCACATTGCACTAACCTATCTGGCGCAGTCGACAGGATCTCCAACGATGGGCGAGTGAGAGCAGCAGCGGTGGACGGCGGACGAGACTGGTGGCGTGGACGGCGGACCCGAGAACGTCACTGAGGAGCCAGCGGCCTGCCAAAGCGAGTCCCTCCAGACCTGTGGAAGAAGAGAGCACCGCGGAGCGACTCTTCAGAAGTCAGGCGAGTGCCTCTTGGTTTCCTGTCGGGCGCAGTTGATGACAATGCCATATAACTTGCGAGACAGGGAGGTTAACACCACAGATGCGGAGTCGGACGGGGTTGAAAGCTTGCAGGAGTTGGCGGTGACCAGTGACGCGGTGGGGGATCTGAGTAGCGCCATAGTGGAAACAGCGTCGGAGCAGCAGATGAAAATGCTGGAGCTTCGATTTAAAATTGCTGAAGCAGAAAAAGAAAAGCAACGCTTAATTCTGGAGAGCCAGAAGTTGTGAGCCCAAGAGCGGGCTGAGTCCCACGAAGAACGTAACAGCGGAGCGCTAGCTGTGGATAGGTCAGACGAGGATAGGCGCCTAAAATATGCATCCTTATTGAAAGGAGTACTAGCACCGATGCCGAGTCGGGAATTCCTAGTGCCCGGGTGGTTTGAGGATGTGGAGGCGACTCTTGATTCATATGACGTCCCGTATGAGTGGCGGGCCGGGCTTGTCTTGCCACAGTTGAGTGTAAGAGCACGCGGATTGCTTTCTACGTTGACAGCCGAAGAAAGAAAGGAGTATAAAAAAATCAAGCAAAGTATTCTAGATGGAATGAGGTTGTCAGCAGCAGAATATAGAAGGGTGTTTGAGGGGTCGGCAAAAGCAGCAGATGAGACATGGGGCCAATTCGCAATCCGGCTGCGAAACTATTTTGAATACTATACAAAAACCTCGAAGGCTACCACTTTTGCAGAATTAAAGCAGTTAATGGTCACAGACAGGTTGAAGGAGTGCTTAGCAGCTGAGGCACGGGCTCATATTGTTGTCAATGAGAATTAGAGGTTCCTTTCTCCGGGCGAAGTGGCCAAGCTGGCGGAGAGTTTCGACGAAAGCGTCAGATGCAAACCAGGGTCAGCAGCTCATTTGGGAGGCCATCGAAAGAGGCCGAGTGGGGATCAGAAGGAGCGGGCCGGTGCAACACCTCATCAAGGGGAGAATTCTACTTTAAGAGGATTGAAGGGACGGTGCTTTGAGTGCAAGTCAACAAATCACTTCGCTAGAGATTGCCCTCTCAAAAGGACAGGGGATAAGGCAGGCAGACGAGGCCAAGAAAAACCAGGAGACCGCGCCGTGGTGGCTAAAGTGAATGCTCCTTTGGAAGAAATAGCTCCCGCGAATGAGGTTGGCATGCAGGAAACAGAGAGGGTAGGTAGGAATTGCCTCGAAACAGTAACATTGAAAAGTTCGGAACAAAGCATTAATGCTGTGATTGATTCCGGGACTGAAATGACTGTTATCAGGCGAGCTCTAGTGCCGAAGTGTGAGGCAGCTGGTTCCACAATAAAGCTGAGGGGAGCTTTCGGCGATGAAGTAAGAGCTGACCTTGCATATGTGCCTCTCAGAGCAACAGAAGGTGCACGGTTTGTCTCGTTCGACAAGGCACAACCAGCTTTGCTATGTGCGCTGACAGACAAACTGTTGGCCGGAATAGACGCGCTCATAACTCCCGCAGACTACAGACAACTCCTTGAAGAAAGGGCAGTTGTAAACGAAGTTGTTTCAGAGGCAGAGACCGAAGGCGGTGAAAAGGAGACGACAGAGCATAAAAATCAGCAGACGGGTGCGTCCTTGGCGGTTACGGGAACAGACGAAGAAGCCGAGAAAAAGCAGAGCGCGCGGCAAGTTTTCCGTGAGGCTCAGGAAAATGACTCGTCGCTGCAGGAGGCATGGAAGCAGGCTAGAGCTGGCACACATGGAATGAGAATCCAGGATGAGTTACCCTATCACCAGGAGCACGTGGTGGGACGCATGTGCACACAGTTGGTGCTGCCATCGCATAAACGACAGGAAGCACTAGTGAGGGCACACGATTCGCCTTGGGCAGGCCATTTGGGAGAGCGAAAGACATTGCAGCGCATAAAAATGTCATTTTATTCGCCGACCATGGGCCGGGAGGTCAAGGATAATTGTCACTCCTGCCACCAGTGCCAAATCAGGGCCCCCATGAAAACACAGGACCGTGTACCCATAACGGCATTGGCTAGGCCTAGTGCACCCTTCCAGGTGGTATACATGGATTGCATCGGTCCACTGGATCCACCATCAGCAAGGGGACATCGCTACGCACTGTGTGTAGTTGATTTGCATACTAGATGGCCTGAGGTTGTTTGTTTGAGGTCCTTAACAGCTAAGGCTACGTGTGACGCGCTCACCCAGATATTTTCCAGAATGGGAGTGCCAGAGACCATATGTTCAGATCAGGGCACAAATTTTACATCAAATTCAACGCAAATCATGCTGCAGAAAATGGAAGCGACTCCCAGATTTTAAAAGGATGCTGTTTCACATTGTAAGCGTGCATGGACGTGAGTGGGATCGTATGGTGCCATTCCTACTTTGGGCTTATAGAGAGGTGCCACATGCCATCACGGGTAAATTACCGTTCGAGCTTATGTATGGTAGGATGCCTGTCGGACCTCTGGCTATACTGCAAAAGACGTGGTCAGGAGACTGGGTTGTTCCCGACTCATTGGCAGTGCCAGCAACAGACTATCTCGAGAAATTGAGAAATGATCTCGAGGAAGCCAGTAGGGAAGCGGCAAAAAGTAGCGAGCTCGCGCAGCAGGCTTATGTGGGGAGGTACAACTTGAGGACCACCGACAAACAATTTTCTCCAGGTGACCAGGTTCTTTGGCTGGAGAAAGAAGGCGATGGGAAGTTAATGGCACACTGGAAAGATCCAGTAACAGTTGTGGCAAAGGTGCGGCCATATAGCTATACGATTGAGCTAAGTGACGGCACGCGCCGATCAGTGCATGCAAATAAGCTTAGGCCGTACAGCGCGAGGGTCAACACAGTAGGCATAGTATTTGAAGGCGACACGGATTTTGGAGAACTTCCCGCGTGGTCAGATGCAACGACAGCAGTTGAGGAGCTGGAACGTGCAACTCTCAGCCATTTAGATCTTCTGCAGCAAAGGCAGGTAAAGGAACTAATCGGGAAGCACTGTGAGGTGTTCAGTGATAAACCGGGCCGCTGCAACTGGGGAGTGCACAAAATCAAGCTAAAAGATGGGGCGCAGCTGAAGCGCGCGTATCCTTACAAGGTGCTGTCGTGCCGGCGCCCACATTTCGCTGGCGGGCCTGTCTAAACCAGTGCTGCGCGTCCGCCGGCGCTCAAAGCAGGCCCAGACTTTCTCGGACAAGTCGCGACATGCAGCGTGACTCATCCCGCCGCCGCGGCGTCGACACGGACCCTTCCTCCTGTCCTCCTCTCCGTCGGTGCGAACTCCTTCGACGATCGCCGGCTCTCGACCATTGGTCTAATTTGAACGGTGGCCAGTGATTGGAGGATTTGAACGGCTGGCTGCCGTAACCGTTTCCAGCGGCTTTAAAAGCGGAGCCGCGCTGAACCCGAGCAGCAGACGGGCAGCAGAAGAGCCATCACGCCGGAGCTACGCTCGCCGCCGGGGCCGCCCTTCTTTTTTGTGCTAGCCCGTGGTGCTCTTGGCCCTTGTATCATGTAAAAGCCCTTGTACTTACTGTACATAAAAGTTCATTTGACTCACCGTCGCCTCGACCGTTTCCTGGCTCGGAGGCCCAGACCCAACAGTGGTGGCAGCGGTGGGATGCCCCAGACCCAACAGTGGATGGCAGCTGCGGGATCGACCGGCGTCAGCTACCTCGGCGCGGTGAGTGCCTGATGTTTTCCCCTCAATTCGCCAGACTGCTCTAGCACACGTGATTGTAGTCTAGAGTAGGGCTGTGTGTGTTGCACTGGAGAGAGCTTTGCTGTTTCGAGCCAAGTCGGAGCGCTTTGAAACGAAAGCTGGTGCAGAGGAAGTAAACGAGGCGTTTTGGAAAGAATTACTTGCGCGTGTCATGCTAGTAGCGCTATAGTAGTGAACGGCAAGGGAATTCTAAGAAAAGGGCAAACTACAAGAGGCTATTGTGAGCGATGGAGAACTTCAAAGTGAAGGAACTCATCGAAATTTGTGAAGAGTTGGGCATTGATTTGGGCCCCGCAAAACGAAAGCATGCGATTCTTGAGATCATGCGGAAGGAGAATGTAACGGCTGAGGAAGCCAATGAGGCCTGGGAAGAGATCACAGAAAGCCGTGAGCGCGAGGAGGCCAAAAGACGCCGTGAGCACGAAGAGGCAGAAAAACGGAAGCAGCTTGAGCTCGAAGAGGCAGAAAAACGGAGGCAGCTTGAAACAAAACGGTATGCTCGCGCTAAGAAACTGATGGACCTGGAGCTTGAAGCGCATCAGATCGATTTCGAGAGATATAAAACATTGTCCGCTCTGCATGAGACTAACGGTCAGCAGCTGAGAGACAGGCCGCAGCCCTTCGTGATCGCCGAAGATATGGCGAAATATTTGGCGGAATTCGAGCGCGTCTGCGAGAGAAAGCGCGTTGAGCGGAATGGTTGGGCACAGAAGTTGGTAGCCCTGCTTTCTAGCGAAGCGTTTGACGTTGTAAAGCGCCTGTTGGACGACGGCTTGGCAGACTACGATGAGCTGAAAAGCTTCTTACTGGCGAAATATGACGTGTCACCGCTGGACCTTCGCCAAAGGTACCTGCGAGAGAATAGCACTCCATCGTTCAACGATTTTCCGTACCAGTTTAAAGCCGACATTTTAGAGTGGCTCGAAAATGCTGAACGGTCGGAAGATCGTGACGCAGAGGTAGAGTGCGTAGCTGTAGAGCAGATCTGCCAGTGCGGCACAGAGGAAGGTAGTCCGTACGTGGCAGATGTAACTGCTGCTGTAACATTGGGAATTTCCCCGCATTCGTCAACTGAGAAAACCTCTACACCATTGGATAAGGTAGTCACAGCATCGGACGATGCACTAACAGAGGTCTCGCCCATTGAGATTGTGGCGGAGTTACCGGAAAGCGAATCTCCTAGCCTGTCGAAAGCAGGAGAAGTTGCCGAACAGGGCAGAGAGGACGTCCGTCTGGACATTAGTGAAAACGCTTGCGCCGACGCAAGCGAAGTAGATGAGGACGGCACACCGTGTTGTGGAGCGCGTTCGGCAGAGATGCAGAAACCCGAAACTTACGATCAACGGAAGCAGGCGCATGGAGAGTTTGCGGACGCTGAGTTGTGCGTTAGTGTCTCTGGCGAGGAATGCAAAACGAGTCCCGTGCTTTCGCACTGCTCTGAGCTTTGCGACATTCCAGAAAGCAGCTGCAGTAGCGGGAACACCGCGACTGAGTGCACAGCCGACACGCGAGCTGCGTGTCAACACTAATGTCAGGAGAAAACACTGGTTCGTCTGCGCCTGAAGAAGCTGAGGCGCTGGACGACAGTGGAGAACAGAACGCTCCAGACAACATAGCGGCGGTAGACGTCAACCCATCCGAGAAAGATGAGGCCGAATGCGCACTCAGAGACGCTGAGCAGGAACAGCGCAGCTTTGAGGAACTTGGTGAAGGCGCCAAAGACAGGTCTGATCGAGGTAGCGCACGTGAATCGGCTGAGAATCATAGTGACATTGTCAGAGAACAGGAACCTAGGCGACGAAAGCAGCATGTGCTTCCTCAGGAGAAAATGAAAGGAAAGCACAATAAAGAAAGCTGCAATCGGAAGGAAAGTAACAGCCAGTTCCGAAAAGAGAGCTATCACCACAAGGTGATAGACAAGCAGTCCAGCCGCCGAAAGGACAGTAAAAGCAAGCTCAAGAGAGGGAGCTGTCACCGAAAGGCGGTGAAAGGCAGGCAAAAGAAAGAGTGGTGCCGCCGAGAGATGAAAGGCAGGCATAAGAAAGACGGGCGCCGCCGAAAAGAGAGAAAGGGCAAACGCGCGAAAACGGGTTTCCACCATCGGAAGCGCCAGCGTCGCCGGCAAAATGACTTCAGTAAAGTCAGTCACGTTGTCAACCGTGATGCTAGTGTCATAATCGGAGCTAGAGAAATGTGCGAGGCGTCGCTATCGCGCAAAGCGAAACACATAAGTGTGCCGAGGCTCATGGATCTTGGCAGTAATATAAACTGCAAAAAGAAATCATACAAGCATTCACGCGAGAAAGAGTATCACGGGATGAAACCGAGATACAAGAGAGCACTGCTCAGGAAGCTCAAAATAAAGGAGCGAGGCAGGGGTGAATCTTGCCGCGAGCACAGAGAGAGCAAGACGCGCAAAGGCACGTGCTCTAATGCGGGCTCTCGCTTTTCGCTGGAGTCACGGGAGAAACCGCGCTCCCACAGAAAGCGGCACGCGCGCACAGGGAAAAACGCGTGTACGGCTCAAAAAGGGCAAGATTGTACGAGGCCGCAGTGACAGGGGCAAGAAAATTGGCAAGAAACCGTCTAAGCGCTCGGCCAAGTACAGTTATCGCGATGGAAAGCCGCGATTCGAGATGACGCCACTTAGTAGGCGTGAAATCAGAAGGCCGTATAGATGCGAACCTTACATTCAGCAGAGAGGCAAAAGGGTGTGCGAGAAATTGAAGACTCGTGGGTCTCACTTGCCACCACGAACAGAGAGAAAGAAAGAACGGTCCCATCGGAATCGTTGCGCACTCGCTATGGGACGTCGCGACTGGCGCGCGAAGCGCAAAGAAAGGGACAAGTTGCCAGTCTATGAGAACGAATCGCTCTCGTACTGTAGCTCCCGTAGAAACTGGAAAGACAAGTACAGAGAGAAAGAAAAGCGCGTATACCGCGAAAGAGGCAGAGACATTAGCTACCGCGGTGGTAGAGAGAGAAAGAAAAGCGCGTCTACCGCGAAAGAGGCAGAGACGTTAGCTACCACGGTAGTAGAGAGAGAGAGAGAAAAGCGCAGCACAGCGAAAGAGGCAGAGTCACTAGTTTCCGCTGTAGCGGGTGTCGTTTACCGTCCGTTAGAAGCGAGGAAAACGCGAACGTAGACGCACTAAGCCGTGTGTTCTAAGCAAGGCTGGCTTCGCCTCCTCGTGACCTACATTTTGTCTCTTCGCGAACAGCTGTTAAGTTCGCTCGTAGTTCGGGGGAAAATTTATGTCCTCACTTGTGGCCTCAGCTGAGTGTTCTCCTGGCCGAGTGATCTCAAGAGAGCAAATTTATTCTGCATTCATTCCATTCAGAGTGTTTCCTGTTTGACACTTTGTCTGAGTTAATTACTTTAGAGTTCTGGTATCCCACATGTGTCTCTTGTTGAAGAGGGAACGAAAAGAGAACAGAAATATAGCCAGCAGAGTTTTTTGACTTTATGTCTGGCGTGTTGACGGGTGACGGAGGGCACTTGCTCGTGTTGGGTGTTGCCTGTTGTCGGTCGGTTCTTTGCAACCTGCAGAACGATCAACGACCGATGCTGTGAAGCAAGCTCTTCCAAAGGACCGAGCGAAGCTGATCCAGTCACCTGGGCGACAAAGCTGCGGAGCAGTGATCCTGTCCTGACGAGCGGGACCTGTTCATGGAAAGGAGCCTGGAGCTACCTGCGGCTGAACACCGGACGAGAACTTGGAGGAGCCTGGCGTACGAGCGCGCCCCGCATCCGAGCCACGCGGAAGTAGCTCGTCTTCGTGGCGCATTGTCTGGCGGCGGTGGTGCTGTCGTGCCGGCGCCCATATTTCGCTGGCGGGCCTGTCTAAACTAAAGTCCCTTTATGAGCTTTTCTAAAAAAAGCTAAGTACCGAAAACGTTTGCGGCGCCGCCGACGCACACTATTGGACAGCGCCCACTTCCGGTTGAGAACTGGTTCCGTTCCGCCATGTTCTTCCTAAGTCGTCCGGCTGCATAGTTCGACGGCGCTTGCACGCTACGTTTTTTCATGACGCGAGAAGCGCCCGGACTAACCTCGACTGATCGAAGCCATGCAGAGCTGCATCTACGTTTTGCCAGATTACTGTAGATGATCCTGACCTGGCTGTCTCGAAGTTTCCTTGCCGGCTTTAAATTGAGCGATGCCGCGAGCGGCGGGCATTTCGTAGTTCAGCGACTGACGAGCACGTCTGTTGCTTACGGCGCCGCCGAGTGATTCAGTTGTTTTGTGGGCGCAAGTCAGCCCAAATAAAGAGCTTCGTTTGCAAGTTTAGTTGCTGTCTTCCTGACCGCTGGACTGCCGTCACTACAACGTGACAGTATAGTTGGGCTGGCCACGGACATTCAGCGGAGGTGACTTTTTTATATTTGTCGCTGTTTGCTGGAAGTCACTTTAGTTTATCGGACGCTTTTTTTGTGTACGCAGCAGCACATGAAATGCCGGGCTGTTGCGCCTTCGGGTGCTCAACCCAGTCAGGAAAAGGGCTGGCGTTGTTTTCAGTGCCGCTGGCGAAGAACGATATTGTGCGACAGAAAGCGTGGCTCCACAGGATTGGGAGAAAAAATTCCAAGCTGACGAATTCTAGCAAGTTATGCGATGTAAGCTCAATTCCTGTTTTCCATCGTTGAGATTCGATGCTATAATAGCAAACTTTGGCTGGCGAGTCAGAATTGGTAAAGCTACCAGCTCGCACTATGCTTGACGATTGTTTGATTACGCGCTGCTGTCCGCCTTTGTCATTTCGTAAACATGCATGTCAGTGCAAGTATGCGCGCGTATTTCAGCCTACGGCTCAATTCCGGCACCTACTGCAGCTGGCCCATTGAGATCAAGTAGCCAAAAACTTTTCGCTCAGTAATGCGCCCTGAAACCGTAGCCTCTTGCGAAGTGTTCTGCAGTACGCCCCGCCAATTCTTAATAGTACCGCGCGACCGTCGACCAGCCGTCTTGTCAGCGCCTGATGACAGCGCTGAGCGGCAAAATGAGCGAGAAACAGTGCATCTGAAACAAATGCTCTTATTCTCGCTTGATTCGCGCTCCGCGCCATGATAAGCGCTCCTTATCACGAACCACATTGCACTAACCTATCTCAGGGTCTCAGAATTCACAGAAATATTTGACAGGGGAGGCTTGCTGTATCCCTCCAAGTTGATTTTTTATGCAGCAAAGAAACTTGAGGAAATATTTAGAGCCTTCTTCATCCAAGAGGAGCTGTGCAGTGACAGCATGGTCGATGTCATGATCCTCGTCAAAAAAGTTTGGTTATTCCACTGGGTGCAGATTGCATGCTGACGATTTCACATCAGCAGTTGTGCATTTTTATGTCATAACAAGGCTGCATTGTTGTGTTAAAGAACTTAATCAGTCCCGAGAAGCACGCCGAAAAAGGTAATTGCACTTAAAAGTAAGACGCTGTTCACAGCAGGCTGGTGCATCAAGTGTGTTGAGAGTCCTTTGCGTTTTTTGTCTAGATGCGCAGCTTTTTTTGCTGCATTCAGGAAGCTAACTTTATGAATGTAATTATAAAATGAATTAAGGAATTCATTTAGGTGTATTAATTCCGCTGTAGGTATCCATTGTTTGGGTGGGAGTGTACTCGCACTGTTTTTCTCTGCTTTGACATATCGTATGTAATCCTTCAGAGATCCCTTTTATTTGGCATCTTTCCGTCCTGTTTCACTGCTTTCATAGAAATGTGTGTGCGGGTGCGTCTCAGACGTGCACGTAGCCTGACTTTCGGGAGCACTTCATGATATAAGTTAAAAAATGCACGAATAAACTGTGCAAGTGTAGTCATTGCTGGTGATTCGAGAAAACGAAAGAAAGAACGAGGGACAAATGTTTATCGCGAAAGAACGTAAATTCCAAGCAGGGAAGGTATTTGGCGTTGGGCCATGTACAGTTTCGTCTCCTCTTTTAGAACAGTGGATGAGGAACGCATGAATTCATAGTCGGTGATCGCTTTAGCACATTTAAATAGTGTTTTTGTAGCATGAGAAAACCGACTGCCACGCCTTAAGGCGCGGTTATACTCTGACGTAGCGCGCGCGCGGGCGAGAGCCGGTTGTGGTCGGAGACGTCAGATCGGCGACGGTACGCCAGGCTCAGTTCGGGAGCTCTACACTCAAGCCGCTCCGACGCGAGGCAGCGCATGTGCAGAACGTTCTTCGTTCGAAAACCGGCTGGGAGAGGAGGCGAGTGGCGAAGGGGGTAGAGGGGAGGAGTGGCGTGGGAGGCGCGCGCGGTGCATTCTGGGTGGGCGGCTTCGGCGCGCTCTCGGCGCGGCCCGCGCGAAATGCAGCCGGTTGCATTCAGCGCCGGGCGCCGTCAGACCGCGCCGGAAGCCGCCGAACGCGCCGGCGATCGGGCGCCGTTTCGCCGACGTGACGTCGCCGTGCCGCACGCGCGCGCGCGCTACGTCGGAGTATAACCGCGCCTTTAAAGCACGACCAACTGACTGGTGTTTTAAGTGACTGAACTATATAGAGAGTTCGAAACACAAGAGAAGTCTATGACAATAAAAAAAATCAAAAACATAAATGAGAGGTCACGCTCTGCAAACGCGTGGTTATCCCTCCTCCCCAACAAATCTGCAAACGCAAGGCTTGAATGCGCTGGCAAGCAGCTGACCGCCCTAGCGGCTGCCTGGCTATTTTTTAAATCACTGCAAGCACCTTTTGCTGGCCATTGCAAACACCTTTTTTTTTAAATTGAATCGTAACTTCTGTTGAACCAGTGTCTCCACTGCCACCACCGTCTTGTTCACACCGAATTATTGTTCTTCTTTCGTTGTTTTTCTTCTTAAAGGTGGCGTGTTAAGGCACTGTTTGGACAAGCCAAGGCAATGCTTATTTACCTGACCAATGTGTGGCATAAGGCCCACTCGACTGGGCGACGCAAGGAGGTGTTAAAGAGGGAAGCCCGCGGTAGCTTTTAATCGCGTTAACGGAAGCGGCGTTTTTATTCGTCATCCACTTTCTTTTCGCTCACGCCACCTACGACGACGTCATGGAAAGCTCCGCCGCGAATGCACTTGCCTTGCCGCACAAACTACGGTCACCTCTATCCATTAAGTAACACGGCATTCGTACTGACAGCGCAGTAAAAAGAAAGCATAGGAAATTGTTGTTTGAGCTGAGGGCTCATTGGAGTTGCATCTGCTAGGTGAGCTTTCAGGTGTGTGAGTTAATTTGCCCACGGTGCATTGCAGGCGAGGCTCTCAACAAACAAGTCTGAATGAAGCCGTCGTAACGCACGTAACCACCTCCCATGCAAAGGCGTTGCGTGGACATGACTTAAGGTCGTCATGGCTTGCTGTGCAAGTGTACGCGCAGCGCCTGGAATTTTGTGGTCGTCAAATTTTACTGGCCGTAGCTTTCTAATAGACACACCGAGTATTAGGAAAATAGGTTCGGTTTAAGGCAAGTGTCTATGTTCTACTTGAAATTTTCTTTGTGCGGTGCCCACTCGCCCTTTAAATGTTTTAAAAAATTAACTGACTACTGGCTGCGAATTTTACACAATTTCCGCTCTCCGCGAGCACATGTTACCCTTTTGAAGAAACTTGCTTTGTTGAGCTGCCGAAAAAGAAAGGAGAAAGAACGATAGAAGAAAGAGAAGAAAATTGAAAGAAGCATTCTGCCTTCCTAAGTTCCTGAGGTATGAAACGTTTTTTACCGCGTTCTGCTTTCATGCAGACAGACTCTTTCATGCACACAGATGGGAACACAGTTTCCTTAGAAGTTTTCGTGTGATTTTTTGCAAGAGTTCTTCTCACGATCGCCACAGCGTCAGCAGCGCAAATCAGATGTGGTCCAGGGTCCAGCGTTACCTTCCGTCTAGAACAGTTCGTCCATGACCATAAACTAAAAGGATGCGGTATCTAGCCAGGTCAATTAAGTCTCTGCGGAAGTAAAAGTAAATTATTCTATGACATGAAGGCAACAAGCGTATCGTGACTTTGCCTTTGGCCTAAGTGATAAAAAGGCCTACAATTCGATTTTAATATCTTCTCACAACAATAAATCACAGGCAAAATGCCCTCACAATCAACGAAATGCGATGCTTGCTTGCCACTTTTAGGAACAAACAAAAGACCATCAAATTTACTACTTAATTTCTCACAATAGAAACTTTAATACGCTACTGTCTTTTATTTCCCAGTTTCATTCCTTAACTGTCATGGTTTCACCAAATCCTCACTCGTTTTCGCCTCTTCCGCAAGTTCTGACCCATTCAGGTTTGCGCGCTATGCCAGTAAACAGCATTAGCTATCGAAGATACTTTGTGGAGGCATCGATTTCATCACTGAAGAATTAAATCCATTGATGTTCGAGGTCTAAGCAAAAGGGCTTTAAATGTGGCTTGCGTACACGGATCGATGGCTTCGGCAGGCAGATGTCGCTCAAGTCGGTCGGAAGCAGAAAAGTGCCCGGTGCCACTGGGATCCCGCCCAGGGGATCGCTGAGCGTGAACCACAGGAAGCACGCCGAGGCGTTGCAGGTTGGCCGCTTCCAGAATCTATTCATTCTTGTGCGATAGACTTCCAGCGAGGCAGCTTGGGGCTGCGTGAGAGAGGGAAAACCATCAGACTCAGGATTAGAAGCGATCTTCAGTTAACATCTCGTAGCCTAGAGACCACATCCACAATGCCGAGTCCAGGCAAAATATCAGTGATGGGCAAGATGTGTTGCTGGGCGAGTTGGTTGAGGCACAGTCTATGCGAAAAGTAACCAGCCTACATGGTTTGCTGCTGATTTGTGGAGTAGAGCCTTTACGGCTTTCCCTAAGGTCGAAAAGTTATTTGAAGGTGAGGACGGGGGTTTTCCTTATCATACAGAGATTTAGAGCTTGAGGGCTGGCATAATAGGTTTAATATACCACAAAGAAGCAAAACCATGCGGCCTGGTTACTTTTGACAAAGGCTGTATATCTTGTGAAAAGCAGCGCTTGCAGACAAATGACCACTACGAGAATGACACACAACTGCGCTGGCTAACAACTTTATTTCGGAAGGCAGCCGATGCGCACCTTTTACGCAGAACCGGGGGGAGTGATGCACACGCGCAAAGATCAACAAAGTGGAAGCACGGAAGGAGCCAACAGATAGGCGAACTATTCTTATCATCACTGATAACCAATAACGCAGCCCAAACAAGCGAGAAAAAAGGAAGGAGAGGGGGGGGATGAAAAAAGGGGGAGAAACAAAGGCAGAGAGCATAAACAAACAGTTCCAAAAAATTCTAAAAAGATCCCGAAGACGACAACAACCAACACGGTTAAACGAATAACGATGAAAGGTGACAAAGATAAAGGCGCTAAAAGCCGAACAGACTAAAGCATAAAAGGTGGAGGAAAAGCCTGCGGAAGATGTGAACTGTCGGTACTGATAACTTCTCAGTTATCTCACCTTAGGTTTTCTCGCCCTTACGTTTTTATGATTCATTGCTTCTTTTTAGATATCTGTTGTCTGTTCAATTTCATTTTTGTGACCACCTTCCCTTCTTGTCTTCATTCTCACCGGCTTGTCAGGTTATTGACTTTATCTGCTTTAACGCTTTTCATTCCGTCATGTTTTAGCCGTGCTGATTTTTTACATCTTCCGCAGGCTTTTCCTGCACCATTTATGCATCAGTCTGTTCAGCTTCTAGCGCCTTTATCTTTGTCACCTTTCATCGTTATTCGTTTAAACGTGTTGGTTGTTGGCTTCTTCGGGATCTTTCTAGAATTTTTTAGAATTGTTTGTTTACGCTCTCTGCCTTTGTTTCTCCCCCTTTATTCATTCCACCCTCACCCCTCCCCCCCCCACCTCCTTCTTTTTTTTCTCGCTTGTTTGGGCTGCGGTCTTAGTTATCAGTGATGATAAGAATAGTTGGTCTATCTGTGGGCTCTTTCGCTGCTTCCACTTTGCTGATCTTTGCGCGTGCGCATCACTCCCTCCGGCTCTGTATAAAAGGTTCGGATCGGCTGCCTTCCGAAAAAAAATTGTTAGTCAGCGCAGTTGTGCGTCCTTCTCGTTCTGGTCCTTTGTCTGTTAGCGCTGTTTTTCAGAAGATCAATGATGGGAATTTCTACAACGGGAACAGTACAGTTCACATGCGTTTCTAGGGTGAAAATTTTCAGAGACAGTTGTTCATCATACATTGTGGCATTGATTTGCCTCGTCGCATTAGGTTTGGTCACATGACATGACACGTGATGCCTTGCGTGACGGCACGTTTGCTAGGAGGTTATTTTCTGCGCACCGGGAGCAGGCAGCGACTCGAAACAATGGTCACTGCGCGGCTTCTCATGTTGCTCAAAAAAGCGAAAGCAGGGACAAACATGCATGCTCTCTGAGTTCTGCGTCTTGACCAGCAAGGTCAAGCACTTGAAAATTTTCTGTCTGGAATGATTTTCCCGCATCAGTTCTGATCAGTTCCCGGATCAGTTTTCATCAGGCTGCATTTCAGCCAGACGGAATCACACTTTCAAACTAAGGAAACTATGATGCAGGACACATTTATTAAAAATGTCATTTTTCCCGGAAACAACGAATGAGTAGAATAAATTGCCTTCAGAAGTCATGTTCATCATAGCGAACGTTTATTGAATCGCAATGCTGTGATATTTATCCTTATCTTTGTAGATTTCAAATTATGCTGCATTGGGCTTTCTGCATTGTGTTTTATTCATTTGCCACTTTTTTGTACTACTTATGGAATAACCCTCCCCTCCCCCTTATGTACTGTCAAACTAAAATGGCGCTGTGGTAAAGTTATAATTGAATTAAAATTAATAAACTTAACCGCCTGTACAATTGGAAGGAAACTCAGTGGAGAACTTGTGTTTCAAAACTGTTTTCTTTTTCTATGAAAAAACAACACCGAATAATTGCGTTCTGTGCAGACAGCGACACGCCGATACAAATATTTTCGTATATCTTCCTGTTACTAGCACGGAAAAAAAGCATTTCGTAGAAGGTTTAGGTAAAAACCAACTTGGCAGCTGCAGGAAGAAATAGAAAGCAACTTACTTCACTTGTAAAGCATGTAACTTTGCTCTTAAATACTAAAAACTGCTGGACGATTAACCGCTTCGTCCGCTCAGAGTTACAAGCATCGCACGTAGCGAGGGCGCAAACAGGTGCTGTCGCCCTTGGCCTCCTCTGTTTTTTTCCCACTTCACTCGGGATGTCTCGGTTAACCCGACGGAGCCTGACCAAAACTTTTCAACACATACGTGCACTACATCGCTGCATTACGTTAGAAGCACTGACGCCTAATACAGGCAAAAAAAGTCTTCGAAACCGCAACGTATTGGAAATTGTTCATAATCAATAATATTTCTCTTTTAAAAAAGAAAAAACAGAGGGCCAGTGGCTATTATGCCGATTGCCTGGCTCTAGCAGCGCTACCTCGGACTGCACGGCAAGATGGCACTACGTAAAGCTGGTAAAGTTAGCAATGACAACGGGATGAGTGAGCCCATTGGATGTTTCAGGCCTCCTTCGGCATGTGCACAGCTGCTGCAGTCCGTCGGCAATCTACCGGTTTTCGGCTCCACTGACGCGTGTTGTGGCCCGCGTGGTAACGAGCAGCATACCACGGCCTGGCTAATCTATGGCGTCTGGCTTCTCAGTTTAAAATAAACTGCAAACCCGGTACGGGTAGAACCGTGAATCAGTCCTGGCTCTCCAAAAGCTGAAAGTAGCCTCTGCTCCTCAACGGTTAAATCAAGTTACGGCAAGAAACTTGTAGCAATGGCGCAGAAGTAGTCCGCTAAACAGTAGGTCGGTGGGACAAAATGCCATCTCTCGTAGCAGCGGCTCTTGGCATAACAGCGATATTTGCAGCCCTCCGCTAATGAAGGAAACACAACATAGAACATGCCGACCAACCAATTTAGCAATTTAGCGCTTGGTCCCCAGTTACTTATTTCACTGCTCTTGGAAACTGCTGCTGTCAGCCGCTTGGGGCGAGGGAATCGCCGGACCACACTTGAAGCGATTAGATTTGCACAGCCGGCTGATTAAGTACGTTGTCTACTTGCTCTCAACGTGCCCCACGCAACTGACGTACGCCGTGTGTAGCTTCACCAGAGCTTGGAAGCTAGTGCCTTAAAGCGCAGGTAGGTGGCGTGTGGAAAAGCACCGCGATGCAGTTCAAAAATGTCTGCAGATCTCGCTAGTCTTTGTTAGAGCGCTGCCATCTGCATGGAAAGCTAAAGTGCAGGTTGCCCACACTGAAACTCTTAAGATCTTCTCTTAGCTATGGCTCTGGACAGGGAAAGGCGCTCCCTATTAGCCGCACCGCTCCCTATTAGCCGCAGATCCTACGCAGGCTCAGAATTGTATTTTAATCGACTGAAGATCACATATATCAAAAGAGAAAAACGCGACATGCTCAGAGGCTGTCCTAAATCGCTGCCTCTGCAAAACATTGCAAGGCCTGTGAGAAAACGCAAAGACGGTGCGCCTTCCCCTCCTAGACGAAATAGGATTTTATGCAGGCACAGGGACCGTCGTACACGGGAGTTGTTCCTGGCAAAAAAAAATTCAGGGGGCACTTTGACTGTCTAAAGTGGGTAGAGGCGGAAGCGTTTTCCACACCACCTTCGCTGTTTCTATGGCACTGGTGATGTCACATGTAATTGAGTACTAATTACTAAGTGATGACAAATCACTAATTAATGGTTAATTACTGATTAATGCCTGTATACTAACTAACTACTAATTAATGACGCTTAAGCTTCGCCTTTACGAGTGGAACGAGACAGCGCGTTGTAGCGCTGCCAGGGAGTCCACGGAACGCCACCACCCGTTCGGCGCGATGCCTTGCCCTTTGAACGCAACGCTTTTTGAGGAAAGGAAATGGCGCAGTAATTCTTTATCATCTCGGTGGACACCTGAACCGCACCGTAGAGGAAGGGAGGAAGTGGGAGTGAAAGAAGATAGATAAAGAGGAGCCGTAATGAAGAAAATGAAAATTGTATTTGAGGAAAGGAAATTACGCAGTAACTGTGTCATAAAATTCAGGGGGGCACTTTTTTGGCCTAAAGTGTGGTCACTAATGTGTGGTTAAGATGTTAAGCTTCGTCCCTAAGAGCGGACCGCGACAGCGTCTTGCAACGCTGCCAAGGAGTCCATAGAACGTCATCGCCCATTCGGTTCTACGCTATGCAACACAATGACAAAGCCATCCTCGCCCTTGATCTGAAAGGAGCTTTCGACAATGTTAAACACGGAAGCATCCTGGCCAACTTGAGTTCTACCGATTGTGGGGCTAGGGCCTACGCGTATGTAAGAGATTTCTTGTCTAATCGCCAGGCCTTTCTTCGGATTGAGGGCGAGGAGTACGGCCCTTACATGATGGGAACACGGGGTACCCCTCAGGGAGCGGTGTTAGCACCGCTCCTGTTCAACATAGCTATGATGCACCTCCCAAGCCAACTGGCCCGGGTGGAAGGCATTCAACACGCGTTGTATGCAGATGACATTACAATTTGGACCACTGAGGGGAGCCTTGGGGACATGGAGGCCCGCCTTCAGCAGGCCGCTTCCATAGTCGATGCGTATGCCATTGACTGTGGGCTCCAATGTGCTCCAGCGAAATCGGAGCTTTTGCATGTCAGAGCGAACCCAAAGGATAGGACAGCAATTCACATCTCTCTGTTAGGAGGTCCTATTAGAGAGGTGGAGGAGCTCCGTATTCTGGGCCTTTTCATTCACCACAGACTCAGACCGGACTCCACCATTCTGAAACTGAAGAGAGTAGGCGAACAGGTAGGGCGCATGATCCGCCGCGTTTCCAACAAGCGGGGCGGTCTGCGGGGCAGGGACGCGCTTCGGCTCGTCTATGCCTTCGTGACTAGCCGGATCCTCTACGCCGTGCCATATCTCCGCACTACTAAGCAAGACGAGGCGCGAATAGACGCCGTCATCCGCAAGGCAACTAAGCGAGCCCTGGATCTCCCGGTGGCTACCTCTAATGCCAAACTCAAGGCATTGGGGGTGCTAAACTCCTACCAGGAGCTGCGGGAGGCCCACCTCGTGAACCAATACACGCGGCTCATGCAGACGGCCCCTGGGCGCCGCCTGCTAAACCGCTTACACATCCAACACGACTGCACTCCAGAGGAGGCGGAGCGTATCCCAGTACTGTGGCGCCATATGCTCTGGGTCTCCCCGCTCCCTCGTAACATGGACACCGACATGCACGTAAACAGGCGACAAGCGCGGGCTCGGGCTCTTGAGAGACAACACGGCTCCCGACCCGGTGTATATTATGTAGACGTAGCAGGCCCATCGCCCACGGGATTTTACACGGCCGCTGTCGTTCACCAGGAAATGCACGTTGATGGACTCTCTTTTCGAGCCCCGAATTCAATGCGAGCCGAGGAAGTAGCGATAGCGCTTGCTGCCGCCCACGCCAATTCGAGAATCATCATTACGGACTCCCGAAAAGCATGTGATCATTACTTGGCAGGGGAGATCTCCCCCTTAGCTGCTTGCATTCTAAGACGGACTGCCACTGATCCAACACCCAAAAGAATCATTTGGGCTCCTGGCCACCAGGGCTTACGAGGTAATGAGGCCGCTGACGCGGCTGCCCGAGCACTTACTCACCGGGCTCCTCATCCCAGCTCTTCTGGCTCGGAGACTAACCAGCCGCTGCTGCGATTCAAGGAAATTATAACGCATTATAGCGACATCCACCGCCTTTTCCCGGCCCCTGCAAAGGGGCTGAGTAAGACGGAGGAGCGAACTTTAAGGCGCCTGCAGACAGGTACTCTACTCTGTCCTGCAATCTTAAAGCATTACGATCCTAACACGGATGGGCGATGCCCACACTGTGGGGAGACTTGTGATATCTTCCACATGGTGTGGGCATGTACTCAAAATCCCCACCTCCCCCCTTCCCCTACCCCTTCCAGAGAGGCATGGGAGACTGCCCTTCTCAACTGCTCCTCGCTTGAGTCCCAAAGGGCTCTGGTGAAACGGGCTAGAGACGGGGCATTGTCATGCGGGGTCCCGGACTAGCGACGCCGACCATGTAGCGTGGCCACTCTGTGGCTCCCAAACTCTATTTCAGAAATTAAAAGTTTTCACCACCACCACCTCGCTCGTCGGTAAATTGGTTTTTGAGGAAAGGAAATGTATCTGTCTCTCATTTGTCGGTGGACACCTAAACCTCGCCGGAAGGGAATGGAGGAGGATGAGAGTGAGTGAAGACACCGTATTCACTAGACGCGCCTTTGTCCATTCCAAACCATCGAGCTGGCATGGCGGAGTGGATAGCATGCTCGTCTCTCACGCCGAAGAGCGGGGTTCGATTCCTGAGCTCGACCAATTTCTTAATCGGTTTTATTTATTTATATGGCCTGACTAGTAAAGATAATTATACTAATTGGGTAATTAAGCAATTAACTAAGCTCAGTCCCACTTACTTGGAGCATCACTATACGATCCCTTCAATTGGTTGCATGGTTACTAGCCAAAGTACAATTGGCCCCGTTTGAAATTCGCGCACTGTGACGTCACGACCGTTTCCACCAATTGAAAAGCGTGACATTTTCTGTCGACAACTGCTGCTTACAACGATGAGACATTTTAGGCTTCCGCCTGAAAAATTAAAAAGAACACTTGTACGAGTTAGCGATCCGTTGGTTGTAGTTGCTGACTGTGAGATGCGGCTTGTAGACGAGAGGTTTTGACGGCAGCGAAGTAGAACCAATATAAATATGCGGCGCTGCTCTTACCAAAATGTATGGAATGTAGCTTAGCACACATTATCAACAGACATATTTGAAGCCCAATGCGCTTTTAGCATGACTGTATAAATGCACGCCTTATTACGGGATGCGTGTAATGTGATATGTTGCTGCGTTATCCACGGCGAACAGGAGTGGGTAGTTGACATAATTGTTTCATTTGAATTATAATTCATTCTAATTCTTTTAGCACTTCAGTTGTCCCGTACCATGGCTGCCCCTTTAATAATTTAAATTGAAGGCGTACGGCAAGAAGAGAAACGAGGCCTTGTATTCATTGCATGTCTGCTTACGAATAAACTGACAGCATAAGGCGTAACTCAGTGCTCTGAGAAGACAGCGTACAGAACGAGGTGGTCTCATTTCTCTCGCTTTTCACCTGTACGCACGTTTACTGAGCTTAGTCTCTTAGAAAGTACTGCATGGTTTGTAAAATATCTGAGCAAGAACAAGAAGAAAACGTCACATCATTGTCAAACAAAACAAGCGACAGTGACAGCAAAACTTTTCCTGCCTGTTTTCAGCGAAATAGCGTGACGAGCAGTCAGTCCTTGTGTTCTGCTTACCTAATCTTCTGGTTCTGCCATTCAGCCGTTGTGCAATGGTCTCACTAAAATATGTCACGGATTTTAAAATATATGCAAAGCGCACATCGAACGCCTACCATTGAAGCTTCACGCCACCTGTTTTCAAGCCTTAGAAATTGTTCCTTCCGTCTCGTTTTTTCCTTTGCATCATCGAAGAAAGACACTTGGCTCGCACGATAGTGCCACCATCGACAAAAAAGTGCAAGTTCATCGTTAAATTTAAAAACAAGCTCGAGTCTACCGAGGCTAACCGCGAGCGCTGAGATCCTTAATGCAGCCATAGTGGATCTACTGAGGCATCCGCTGTAGCTTATTAAAATTCCGAATAATAGAGCGTATACTGTAGCGTGGAGCTATGCGGTTCTTTGTCAGGGTTCGTCGAGAGAGTTATACAGGGCCAGGTCGCCGCCGCTACTGCCAAGTGAAGGCCGGCAGCATCGAAGGCTTCTTTTTACAGCAAGAGACAGGTGACGTCACGGCCTCTGATGTTGCGACCAGCAGCGCTTCCTATCGACATCAGAGGCCGTGACGTCACCTGTCTCTTGCTGTAAAAAGAAGCCTTCGATGCTGCCGGCGTTCACTTGGCAGTAGCGGCGACGACCTGGGTGCATCACCTGACGCTGTTCTGCGGTTTTTACGCAGATTGACTCTGCGAAACTACAACGAGTGGCTACAGAAGGATCGGCTGACTACACGTGCGCCTACGCCCATCGGAATGACGCCCATCGGAATGACGCCCACCGGAACGACGCTCAAGCGGACGATAGCGCTGCGACCAGCAGCGCTTCCTATCGACATCAGAGGCCGTGACGTCACCTGTCTCTTGCTGTAAAAAGAAGCCTTCGATGCTGCCGGCGTTCACTTGGCAGTAGCGGCGACGACCTGGGTGCATCACCTGACGCTGTTCTGCGGTTTTTACGCAGATTGACTCTGCGAAACTACAACGAGTGGCTATAGAAGGATCGGCTGACTACACGTGCGCCTACGCCCATCGGAATGACGCCCACCGGAACGACGCTCAAGCGGACGATAGCGCTGCGACCAGCAGCGCTTCCTATCGACATCAGAGGCCGTGACGTCACCTGTCTCTTGCTGTAAAAAGAAGCCTTCGATGCTGCTGGCCTTCACGGCAGCACAACCTTCACGGCCTTCACGGCAGCGGCGACGACCTGGGTGCATCACCTGACGCCGTTCAGCCGTTTTTATGCAGGTTAGTGCAGTGTACGTTCTACGGTGTATTGTTGTGAATCTACATTCACCCCCCCCCCCCCCCAGCCCTCTTTGTGTGTTCCAGTCACACCTGTTCCAGTCACACCTGGTCTATTTAAAGCGCTCGAGACGTTCATCGAGGAGCGATTCCCTCAGCGTTTCCCTCAGACTTCTGAGCGTTTACCCTGTTTGTCTTTGCTTGTAAGTAACTTTGTAAATATGTGAATACAGTTTTCCTTTGCTTCCCCTACGCCCTGTCTCCGGCCCACGTTCCTTCCTCCATCGGCACAGCGGCGGTGCTCCTGGATCCGATGCCTGGTGGAACACGCTACCAGCCCGGCAAAACATATCAGTATTCCTTTTTCATACTCTACCGCCGCTGCTGCCAAGTGTCTAGGGCTGTGTTGCCTCTGTAAGGATGTCAAAATAAATTGCCAAAATCAAAGACGAAATTTACTCGAAGCTCAAGATGATCTCAGGCAGGAATTTAAAACGGCCCGAGAGGCCTATGAAAGGCACTTGCGTAATGAAATGCGCGATCTGAAGTCTGAGCAGAAAAGCATGACAACGAGTCTTGAGTTTGCTTATGAAGAAATTGAATCACTGAAGAAAAAACTCGATGCGGAAGTAGCAAAGAATGCTAAACTTGCTACTGAAAACCAGGCAACTCTTCAGAGATGTGTGGCTCTTAAAAAGAAAAATGCTGACCTTGAAAAGCAGCTCGTTCACATTGAACAATACTCCAGGAATGCAAACATTGAGATCCGGGGTGTTTCAAAAACAGAAGATGAAAACATCACTACCATTGTATCAAAAATTGGTGATGTCATCAAATAACCAATCTCTGCAGACGATATCGAGGTTTGCCATCGGGTTGCGATCCGAAACAGTGACAAAACTGATATGATTGTACAATTTAAGTCTAGTGAAACGTAACATCACGCTAAAGAAAGGAAAGGAAGCTCGCTTCACCAACCGCTACATTGGACTGGATAATGAATATCCGGTATATATAAATGAGCACTTATGCCCCAGTCTGAAGAACACAAATGGAAGTCAGTGTGGACACAGAACGGAAAAATCCTTGCAAGGCAGTCCGATGGTTCTGAGATTGTACCCATTACCCCAGAAGATGATCTTGCTAAGATATTTTCAGTACCATCTCATAGCCAATCACCCTAAGAAAACAAAAAAATTGACAATGGAATATTACAATTTCGTTTTACCTCAAGCATTTCCCTCTGCATGGTATACTTCAGCTCTGCACATTAATGCACGCTCCACACCCGGAAAGCATGATAACATATCTGATCTCCTAAGTCAGTTTTCTTTTTCATATAACATAATAATGTTGACCGAGACATGGTATTATGATGAGGGTGACGTACTTCATTTTGACAATTATAAGAATTTTGTCATGAATCGTACTAACCGCAAAGGGGGTGGAGTTGCAATGTATGTTGAATCTACTCGGGATTACGATTTTCTCTCTGAATATTGTATTGTTACCACAGACTATGAAATCCTAACTTTAAAGCAGAACCTTGAACTAATAGCTGTTGTTTACCGCCCTCCACAGGTCAATTTTAGGGAGTTCATGAGTTTTTTGAAAACTTTTTGCAGTTTGTTTCCGATGGCAATTTTACGCTGGTTTGTGGCGGCGATTTCAACACAGACGTTTGCAGTGATAGCTCGAATGCACGAGACTTTAACAACACTGTTTATTCAACTGGCTTTATTAACATAATTACATGGCCCACAAGGCTGACAGTTTTTTTCCACTTCTCTTGACCTTTTTATTACAAATATTGAAAACACCATTTCTCATGCCGGAACAATCGCGTTTGATAGTAGTGATCATTGTCGAATCTTTATGTTCTACTGTAACCGATTTAGGCATGGAACCTACAGACGAGACATAGTTACAGTTCAGTCCCTATCTGTAGAGGCTCTTCTTTCTTTCGAAAGGGATATTGGTGCGCAGGACTGGTCAGTGATGTATACAATTACTGATGTAAATGAAGCATATTTAAAATTCATGGAACTTTTTGTAAAGCTATACAGAATGCACTTCCGTTTTACAACATTCAAGCCATCGAAAAGAGTTAGGAAACCATGGATCACACCATACCTCCTCGGGATGATTAAAAAGAAGAATAAACTTTTCCATGCTTTCTTACGAACTCGGTTGCTGGCAACGTTAACAGAATTTAAGTCTTATAGAAATAGAGTAAATAAAGAACTTAGGCGCGCAAAAACTGCGTATTATGAACACCGGTTCTTTGATATCGTTACCAAAAACCACAAGTTTCATGGAAGGTGATAAATAATGTGTTATGTCGCCAAAATAAACATGTTATTCCTGACAGAATAGTACACAATAACTCCGAGCTTATTGGTAAAGAACTGGCTGATCATTTCAATAAAGTGTTTGTCGATGTTGCCGCAGAAGGCAGCTGCCTTCCTGCTGTTCAGCCTGCCGGCGATAGCCCTGTAGAGAGTTTTGCTCTCCATTTAATAACTGGACATGAAATTTACACCACATTTATGAACCTAAAGAATAGCAAAGCCATGGATATAGATAACTTACAGATTACGCCCGTAAAACACGTTTTGCAGCATATTGTCCCGGTACTCGCATACATATTCAACCTTGTTATAGAAAAAGGTGTATTTCCTACTGCCATGAAGAGGTCAAGGGTATCCATCATATATAAAAGCGGGGATAAAAATGATGCGAGAAACTACAGACCAATATCTGTAATACCTGTTTTTTTCAAAGGGTTTGGAAAAAGTAATATCTGTACGATTAACCAAGTATTTGGACACGCGTAACTTGCCCTCAGATAACCAGACTGGATTTAGAAGGGGCCGATCAACCGAATCTGCACTTCTATCGCTTAAAGAATTTGTGTTGCAAAATATTGATCAAAAACTCTTTACACTTGGTCTCTTTATTGACTACAGTAAGGCTTTCGATTATCTTGATCACAACATTTTAATATTTAAGCTCATACATTATGGCATTCGTGGCAAATCTCTTGAATTACTTCGGTCATACTTAAAAAATAGGACTCAGTGTGTTCACCTTGGCAATCATAAATCTTCACCTCTACCAATATTAACTGGTGTACCACAAGGTAGCATTTTGGGCCCATTACTTTTCATCGTCTATACAAACGATATTGCCCATATTGACGGGGGGCTAAATTTATTGTGTACGCAGATGACAGCAGTATTTTTCTATCAGGCAGTGAGGTTAATACTCTTATATGAAAGGGTAATAACATTCTTGAAAAATTAATCTTTTGGTCACTATCTGAAAATCAAGCTGAAAATCAACCCCTCAAAAACCAAGGCAGTTATTTTTCGCGCCAGAAATAAGTTAGTTAAAATTGAACAAGATATCCGCTGTGAAGGCCAAATTACTGAGATTGTTGAAGAAATCAAGATACTTGGCATAACATTTCGTTCTCATCTTATGTGGGACTCTCACATAGATAACCTCTGCAAAAAGCTTTCAACAGTTACAGGGGCATTATCACGTTGCCGTTCTTTTCTACCAACAAAAATAAACTACAAGTCTACAATGCCTTGTTTGCCTCCTACACTAACTATTGCAATTTAGTTTGGTTGACTACATCACAAAAAAATGTCCAGAGGATATACGTACTCCAGAAAAAAAATATTCGTAACATCGCCAATATAGACTTCCTGTCGTCAATAGCAGAATATTTTCAGTCCTACAATATAATTAGCATCAAACGTGCTTCCGATTTTCGAGTCCTGCGATCATTTTATTTAGCAATGGATTCTTTCAGGGATTTCCTTAAGTCATTAGCCTCTTTAGAACTCAATAAAAACACTCATACACGGAACACTGATCTATGGTTCATACCTCGTTTCCGAACAAATTATAAAGTACAAAGACTTCAGCATAATCTTCCAGTCATCCTAAATAAATAGAAACACATAACTAAGCCTACACTAAAACAGTTACTTGACCAATTCTTGTCCACATAGCTGTACCTTTCTTTACAAATTATACCAGATGTGCACAAGTGTAATGTAGGCTTCGAGATTGTGTGCATTATGTGCTGCCTTTTCCTAGATATATTACCGGTTAACTATTTGATGGATAGTTTGTTCATGCTATTTTTTGCTTAGCCTTAATGTCTTTTATTTTTTGTATGCCACATAACTGTATATCTAAAACAATATGTGTAAATTTCCTTTGAAATTATAATCGATACTTTGTCAATACTGTTTTCTGTAGAACTGGTGTCAAGCTCTAAAATGCAATTCTTGTTAATGTATGTTCTTGTTAATGCATATTTTTCTACTTAGCTATCATCCATGGTTGTAGTCATATAGTGTGGGTAAAACATATTTTATTCTTCTTCAATATTCTGCATCATCAGGTCATCACCCACTGCCTCGTTGGTGGTTTTGTAGGCCTTTGTCAAGCTGTCAGGAACAGCTTTTTGCCTATGAATCCACCAGAATCTTTCTGGAAAATAAAAAAATGAATTGAATTGTGTTCCCGCGGCGAAAAGACGAGTTCAGATTCCTCTTCACTGCACATTTAACTGCGTTGGCGCCATTAACTAACCGACGGAGTCCTTATTAGCTTGATTGAAATGCGAGCGACACAATTTTAAAAATGCGCAATCCGGGAAAGCCATCTAAACGAAGTTTCGAATGGGTA
Organism: Amblyomma mixtum; assembly: GCF_055824585.1. Classification (NCBI taxonomy): domain Eukaryota; kingdom Metazoa; phylum Arthropoda; class Arachnida; order Ixodida; family Ixodidae; genus Amblyomma; species Amblyomma mixtum. The sequence continues at coordinate 160,809,782 of NC_143021.1, forward strand.
ATTTTGACGCTCTATATTTGATTTCCGTATTTCATTGAGTGAAGATCATGCATTTTCCTAGCAGGACGGGCATAGTCAATCATTTAACAAGAAATGGCAAGCATATACAGAAAATAATACCAGAAAAAACAGAGTTAAAAATAGAAACAAAAGCACAAATCCAAACAAAAACATTTAAATAGTGTGCTCACCTTAGACGTAGACGGCTTTAGTGAGCAGAATAAAAAGGTGCTTGGTCAAATATAAGTATTTAATCGGATAATTCTTGCACTCTACCACAAACTGAATGGCCACGTTGCTGCAAAATCTCCGTACACAAGTCCATCTTGCTATGGCTCTGAGTTTTTTTTTCAATTCAATTAATGTTTATTTGCATCTCTACATATACAGATGACCAGAGTGCAGACGAAAATCTAAATTAATTTTACTCGACAGGGTTTCTACCCCTACCGAAATGGCACTAGGGACAATGAAGAGAACACAAAGATACAATAATGGATAAACGAAAAAAAAATTTGGTGAACATTCAATAACAGAAATACATACGGGCAAAAAAAGTAAACGATCGAATGCAGCAAGGAATTAAATTACAGAAAGCGTATAGTATAAAATGATGCAAATAAAACAGCTTTGAAATTCTCTTGGCAGCAGCGCGTTTGCCGACCGGTTCACTCAATCTGCACATTTTATGCACAGGACACCACCGGCTTTCCCGATGGCTATGGGTCTTCGGGGGATCACTGTTGCACGTGGCGCCTCTCTTCGACTATCGCGCGTTTCGCCGGTCATCTATAAACTTCCGTGGACAAGGATTGGCTGCATTTAATCATGCAGCAACTCGCCGCTCAGGCCATTATTTTGATGCTAAGGGATGTGTAGAAAGCTTCGGGTCTCTTCGAATACTTTTTACATCAACATTTGCTTTGGATGCCCATGTAAAAGTCGTCTATCTTTCCCTTTCTCGTTATATAGTTGCCGGTGAGGATGAATCAGTATTTTTAAGTTGCCGTTCTTATTGTGTTGGGAGATAGGACTGATACAAAACATTAACAATTAACCTTTCTGCTCTGCAAAAAATAACCTTGCTATATACTGAGAACGCCTGGAGCAGCCTTTATTAGCCCCTACAGAAATGGCGCTTGCGAGGAAGACAGAGATGGGAGATGAATATTCTCACGTAGTGGTGACTGCAGCCCGGAGAGAAGGAAGGAAGCAAAAGTGGCTTCTAAACTAAACTTCTTATTTGGCTGAGTTGCGCCCTGTAAAGAACTGAATGACTCGGCGGTGGCGCAGCAACAATCGTGCTCAGCTGTCGTCAAACAGACTGTTCCCTCTCTCGGCTGTACTGATAGCGAACTTTCAAGATACGGCGAGAAAAGTTTCCAAAACATTCTGGAACAACGCAGAATGGGCTTCGCCTGGATGCGATCAGTCGAGTAAAATCTGATGGCTTATGGCTTCTTGCTTCAGAGACAAAATGATAAAGCCGCGTGTCGGCAGCTTTGAAGAAAGACAAAAAAAAAATCACTATGCAGATTCGAGGCATTACTCCCCTCTGAAAAAAGCACGACCCGATGCTTTAAAGCAAATAAGTCGCCTAGAAACAAACAAAATGAATTGTGCGAAAATAAACACGAGTGTTGAAACACAGCGTCTTTTAGCGTGCAAAATAGGGCTTCAGGCGGCCGATATGGACAACTCTGGCCGTGCGCCGCGCCGCAGGGATGCAGTCATTTCATTAGGGACGACTTCATAGTTTAGTTCACCTAGCGGACGAAGAACCTTCTACGGACCGAAACAGCAGCGAAAAAGCTTTTCATTCAATCTGCAGCAGCCAATAGGAGTCTAAACCCAGACTCAGTCTCCTGGCTTGCATTCTGTGTTGCGTCTTCTTAGGTTGTGGCGTCTGGCGACGGTCCGCTGATGGCATTTGATCCGTAATTGTGCAACTCTTCAGGCTTCTGCGAGTTCAAGGTAGACGGCGACGTCGACGTTATCTTCTTCAGTAACGTCAGCCAGCATGACGTCTGTCGTGTTCGTGGCCTCCCTGCCATGGACGAGTGTAAAAGGCATCATCTGGGTGGTACCCTGCACTGCGGTGTTGTAAGCGAAGACGATGCAAGGCAGGATGGCGCCCCAGGTCTTCTTTTTGACATCGACATGCATGACGGGCGCGCCGGCGGTGGTTTCGTTCAGGCGCTCAGTCAGTCTGCGCATGGCATGCAGTTGCCCTCAGCTGGCTTGTTTGGCCGCAAAGCAAGATGGCTTGCCTCAATTCGCCGTGAATGCTGCTCCTCTGTCCGTGATGAGCACATCGGGGAGCGCCGTGTCGCAGAAAAGTGCACTGCACGAAAAATTTGGCGACTTCTGCTGCTGTTCCGTTCGCTAGAGCTTTTGTCCCGGCGTAGCGGCTCAGGTAGCCGGCCGCTATGACGATCCGCTTATTTCCAGATGTTAACTTCGGGAAAGCGCCAATCAAGTCTATGCCGATCTGCGGAAGGGGTTTCAAGGGGGTTGGTTCTATGGGTTCAGAAATCCTGCTGGTCGGGTGGGAGGGGTCTTTTGTCGCTGACAATCTCGGTAGGTTTTCACATAATCTGCGACATCGGCAGACCGTCGGGCCAGTAATACTTGCTTTGAATGCGGCAGAGTATGCGAGAACCCCCGAGATCCAGCTGTCGGCTGCTCATGTTACGCCTGAAGAACTTGCTCGCGCAGACTTGCACGTAGAACAAGGCGGTAGCTTGTTTTGTCCCCTGCGAAGTTTTTCACGAGGACATCATTCTGGACACAGAACAAAGATTATCATCGCTGGAACAAAAGTAGTGGGGGGGGGGGGTTGAGGAACCTTGTTTTCCCAAGTAGTCGATGAGGTTTTCTATGTCGGGGTTCGAGCATTCCTGCAGCGCAAAAGAGATGGTGCTGATGCATCCCAGGAAGGCGTCCTCATCGTCGTCCGGTGGTGGCGCATCTACAGGGGCTCGTGACAGGCAGTCGGCGTCTGAGTGCTTGCGTCCGGACTCGTAAACGACGGTGATGAAAAACTCCTCGAGGCGCAGGCTCCATCGAACAAGGCGACCGCAGGTGTCCTTCAAACTGGCAAGCCAGCAGAGTGCATGGTGATCGCTGCCCACCTTGAACGGTCGTCCGTACAGGAAGGGGCGTTATTTAGACGTAGCCCAGATGATGGCAAGGAACTCCTTCTCAGTTGTCGAATACGTAGTTAGCCTCGGCCTTGGACGTGGAATGGCTAGCGTATGCGATTACTTTCTCCAGACTGCCGGTTTTCTGAACAATGGCGCCGCCTAGACTCGTGCTGCTTGCATAGGTATGAACGACGCTGAAGTTCTTTGAAGGCTTCAGCTTGCGGCGCTTCCCATTGAATGGCACGTCTGAATTTGTCAATTGGGTCAGAGGCTCGGCGATGCGCTAAAAGTTCTTGACAAATCGTCGGTAATACCCACACAGTCCGAGGAACCTGCGCACTGCTTTCTTATCGGTCGGCCGTGGAAACAGTGCGACAGCACCTGTTTTCTGCGGGTCCGGGCGTACTCCTTCCTTGCTAACGATGTAACCTAGAAACCGCAGCTCTTCACACGCAAAGTGGCACTTCTCTGCTTTTAAGGTTAGGGCTGACGACTTGATGGCGTCTTCTACTGTTGGAAGCCTCTTTATCTGTTAGTTAAGGTTAAGCTCGAGGCGAAAACATCGACGTCATCTAAACATACGGCACAAATATGCTTTTTAACGCTGCCAACACTGCATCCATTACTCGCTGAAACGTCGCTGGTTTTGGAACAGCAACCAAATGGCATCGCCTTTAACTCGGAGAGGCCATCCGGAATGATGAATGCGGTCTTCTCGCGATCTCTTTCATCGACCTCAATTTGCCAGTAGCCGCTCTTGAGGTTCCTTGGATGAGAAATACTTGGCATTGCAGAGCCGGTCTAGTGCGTTGGCGATGCGCAGCAGGCCGTAGACATCCTTCTTTATTATGCTGTTCAAGCGGCGGTAGTCAACGCAGAATCGAAGCGCGCCGTCTTTCTTCCTCACTAGAACAACCGGTGCTCCACAGGGGCCCTTTGAAGGCGGGATGATGTCGCCGCAAAGAATTTCTACAACTTGGTCTTGGATGGCTTGTCGTTCACGCGGCGACACTCGGTAGGGGCTTTGGCGGAGAGGTCGGCCGTGCAGGTCGGTTATAGTGTGATAATTGGCAATCGGCGTTTGTCGGGCCTTCGGCGATGGCGAGAACCACTCGTTGTAGCTTAGAAGCAGATTGCGGATCTGGTCTTTTCTATTCCAGGGCAGGGCTGGGTTGATGTCGAAAGTAGGTGAGTTCCCTTGGTCAGATGAATCTTCTACGGATGGGTCGGAGAGGCCGAAGGAGTTTAGCACGTCGGATATTTCGTCGAATAAGGGAATCCTCGTTCCTATCTTAAAGAGGCGGTATTCTTTGCTGAAGTTAGTTTGCAGTAGCTCAGCTTGGCAGTTGCTGAAATGTGCGATGCCTGTTGCGATGCCAGTTCCTTGGTTCAGAAGCAATTGCATGTTCCCGTCGATGACGGCTTCAGTGTTATTGGCTTCCGTAGTGCCTACGGGGACGATTACGCTTGAGCTGGGTGGAGGGCTCGCTTGTTCGTCCAGAACACGCAGGGCAATGTGATGTTCCAGAGTTCTCATCGAAAGGATGGCCTCATTCATTGAAAGCGTGATCAGCTTTGATCGTAGGTCGATGATCGCCTCATGCTCATTAAGGAAATCAATACCCAAGATCATTTCGCGGGAACATTGCCTTACCACAATGAAGGTCGCAGAATGGGTATGTCCCTTGACAGTCCCTCGCTCTGTGCATCGTGGCGTAAAGAGGTGGCCCTCAGCAGTACGAATTTGTTTCCGTCCCAAGCGGTGATGACATTGCTCAGATGCACAGCGAATGTTCTATTTATCACCGAGTAATCGGCTCCTGTGTCGACAAGAGCGGTAACCTTCCAACCGTCGATAACCACATCTAAGTCGGATGCCCTGGCTCTTGCGTTGCACGTCGTCCTCGGCGTCGGTTATGTGAATCATCGGTAGGGCCTGCAGTCGAAGCTTTTCTCTGGGGCGGCGTCGTTTTGAAGGCTGTTTTCGTCGTGTTCAAGGTTGTCATTGTATGCGGCGTCGGTGTGTTGGGGGCGGTGTATTTATGTGACATGGTCATTGGCGGACCTTTGTGTTTGTCTCTTGAGCAACTTCGCTGTCTTTAGTTTTCCCTACGGAGCTGGGATACCGTAGCCGTACCGCGGCTGCATAGCAGTGGCGTGGCGACGCAAAATATGAGTCTGACGGCGATGGTGAGCACGAGAGGCGATTCGGCGCACAATCCGGTCGACACAGGTACTCGTCGATTTCTTAAGGGCATTGAACAAAGCATGGTCGTGGTGCGTCAACTGCAAAGCCACGAAGACTGGTACTGCAGTACGGGCAGTGGCGAAGAACATGACCTTCTTCACTGCAATGGAAGCACGATAGGCGGTTGTCTGAAGCCCTCCAGGTGTCACATTTCCTCCGGCTTGAGCGTCGTTCGTAAGTTGGGTGTGTCGGGGCAGGTGTGCGGCGTTCAGGAACAGCTGGCTCACACCGAAGGGGTGGTCTCGGGTTGTGTCGGTGGTGCTGAGGACTGCGTATTGCAGCGGCGTAGGTCGAGGTTGGAACTTCAGCTGCAGGCATCGATGACGGGCAGCCAAGCGCATGCTGCGCTTCTTCGGGGACGATTTCTTCAAGGGTCGCTACTTGAGGCTGTCTGGAAGATGGTAACAGGCGGCGCAGCTGCATGCCGCATGACATTCCACAGGCTGCCTCCAAATACTGTGCCATCCGAGAAGGCTGTTGAGTTAGGTCACTTGGAGCTGTCGAGGGAAATGGCGGGCTTTTGTTTTTAAAGTTTGCTCAATGGTGACAGCTTCGCTGGTGAATTCAGCGACGATCTTCGATGGATTGTGGGTCAGACCTGCGAAGAGTGCCACTTTAGCACCACGCATAAAATGCTTCACCTTTTTCTCTTCTGTCATGTCAGGACCGACACGTTGAAAAATGTACTCCATGTCTTCTATGTATGCAGTCTTGTTCGGGTGTTGGGTGCGTGGCTGTAGAAGCAGCTGAGATCTTTCTTTCCTGACGATGCATGTGAATGCCTTCCTTCAGGAACTTCCGCCTGAATGATTCCCACGTCGCTAGAGAGGTTTCGTGGTTTTCGAACCAAATTCTACCTGGTCCATCCAGGGCGACGGACACATGTTTCACTTAAGCCTGGTCATCCCAACTGTTGAATACGGTGACAAAGCCAAACTTCTCAAGCGTTCCTCGCTTCAGGATCCTCGCCTGGTGAACCGTTGAACGGCAGTCGGGGCTGGTGCAAAATAATGGGGGCTGGGGTCGGAGCCATGGTTGACCTCTGAACTGAGGAGTCCTTTGCTCGCGTGCGGTCTCGTAGTAGTCCGTATTTAGGTGAAGACCTCAGGAGACGACGGCTGCTTCGCACTTCGTCTTCGGTGAGGACGGCTTCTGCGGCTTTCTCGTGACCTGCTTCTTCGAGACAGCCCGGGCTTCTTTGTCTACTCCCAGGTCGTGAGGGCGACAGGGACATTCGTTTGCGCTTCCACCAGTTCCCACGCAGTGGTGACTGCAGGTCCGGAGAGCAGCAAGACAGTGAAAATGGCTTTTAAGCAAAATTTTATTTAGGCTGATTAGCGCCCGTACAGAACTGAATGATTCGGTAGCTGTGTAGCAACAAGCGTGCGCGGCGGTCGTCGAACAGAATGCCCGCCGCTCTTGGGCATGCTAAACTTAAAGCTGATAGCGAACTTTCGAGACATGGCGTGCAAAGTTACTACAACATTCTGGAACTAAGAATCGGCTCCGCCTGGATGCGCTGAAGCGACGTAAATCGAGCCTTCCATCACAAACAAAGGGATATATATATATATATATATATATATATATATATATATATATATATATATATATATATATATATATATATATATATATATATATATATATATATATACTCTGACGAAAGCCAGACCCTGGTCGAAACGTCAGAATAAAGTTGTTGTTTTTTCTACCGTGTGTCAACCGAATTACGTTTATGTTCTACCGGATCCATCCGATCTTCACCCCATCTTATATATATATATATATATATATATATATATATATATATATATATATATATATATATATATATATATATATATATATATATATATATATATATGTTGCGAAAGCGTGAAGTACTAGACTGCTTATAAGAATATATAGCGAAGTATACGCTTCGTTAAAGGAAACATGCTTATTCAACTCGACGTTTCGATCGGAAGACCGATCTTCTTCAGGAGTGATTTTACATTGTTAATGCATCCCCTTTTATAGGGGCGGGCACAGAACAGGTAAGTGGGAAACACAAAGCACATAGCAGAAAAAAATACGCATAAAAAATTATTAGAGAAAGTGCGACCCACACACACATACACTAAAAAAAAATGCGAGGAACAGGTACTCAGTCAGAAAATACAACGTCCAGATGCGGCCTGTGCTTTGTTAAGCACCACAGGCTTGCCTATTGACAGTCGTGTCCAGCTGGGAGGTGCTCGACAGGTGCGTAGCTGTGCAACAACTTTCGTAGAAAAATGCGAAAACTTGTTCCTTTTCCTGGCCGCGAGAGCAAAAAAATGCAAAATATGACCCTCCAACAGAGAGAGCAGACAACAGAAAAAAAGAAAAAAAGAGAAAGTAAACAGAGCAAGGAAGAAACCTCGAAAAAAAAAGTGAAATAGGTAAAAGAAAACCTTTAAAGTAGTGCTTTTTCTTCGCACCCAGCTATAGTGCACCCACCCCTCGTTGAGGGGAAGTATTGGAAGGAGTGTAAAAAAAGAAAAAAAAATATAAAAAATGTGAGCTTACATAGTAAAATTAAAAAGGAAAAAAAATTAAAAAAATAAATTGTGTGGCATTCGCGTGACCACAAGGTGAGCACACCCGGGGGGGAAACAGCACAGGTGTGGCACAGGTGTGGCATGCAGAAAGGGGTGTGACCTCAGACGACTAGTCAGTGGTGTTTTGTTTAATTTCGTAGGCCCCTGACCTCGGAAGAGAGGTGAGGGTGCCGTAAGTTTCATTAATGCCATTTTGCACTGTGTTAAATTTAAAAATAAAATATGATTCTCGTTGCTCGCGCTCACGAGTGTTTTTGAAGCCACTCTGTAGTATTGTTACTTTAAGTTTGTCAAACTACTGACTTCTCTCGCGGAGGTGTTTCGAAAGAGGGAGGTTGGGGAGAGATTGGGTATGTGAGCGGTGGTTATTAAATCTGAAACGGAAGGAATTGTCTATTTGGCCTATGTATTGCATTCGACAGTCGCCACGCTCGAGCATGTAAACCACGTTGCTGGAATCGCAATTCAGGTCTTCCCGGATAGAATGCTTGAAATTTGAATGGGTGCTTTTAGCCAGTGCCGTGGTTTCCATGTGTTTGCAGACTTGACATCGGCTTTTTTTGCATGGTGTGCAACCTACAGCTCTCGGTTTATTGACTGTCGAATGGACAACATGGTTTTGCAGATTTTTTGGTCTCCTATATGTTACTTGGGGGACCGTTGAGAAAATATTTGAAAGACGGTCACTCTGTTCTATGATATTAAAGTGTTTTTTTAGGATGTTGTTAATATTCGGGAAGTTATTTGTGAAGGTTAGTACAAGATAACAGCGCTGTGATGATGGCTGAGATTCCTTAAGACACGATTAATATTAGTTGCTTCTGCTTTTTTAATGGCATCGTTGATTATAGATGACGGGTAATGTTGTTTTTTTAGAGTGTCCCGCATGCGATTGGCATTTTCGTGAAAATCTCCCGATCGTGAGCAAATTCGTTTGAATCTGATGGCCTGTGAGTATGGGACTGAAGTTTTGCAGTGGCGTGGGTGGCAGCTGTTGAAATGAAGATACTGTTGTCTGTCTGTGGGTTTTTATAGACACTAGTGATTAATGTAAGGTACATTAATCACTAGTGTCTATAAAAAATCTGCAAAACCATGTTGTCCATTCGACAGTCAATAAACCGAGAGCTGTAGGTTGCACACCATGCAAAAAAAGCCGATGTCAAGTCTGCAAACACATGGAAACCACGGCACTGGCTAAAAGCACCCATTCAAATTTCAAGCATTCTATCCGGGAAGACCTGAATTGCGATTCCAGCAACGTGGTTTACATGCTCGAGTGTGGCGACTGTCGAATGCAATACATAAGCCAAATAGACAATTCCTTCCGTTTCAGATTTAATAACCACCGCTCACATACCCAATCCCTCCCCAACCTCCCTCTTTCGAAACACCTCCGCGAGAAAAGTCACGAGTTTGACAAACTTAAAGTAACAACACTACAGAGTGGCTTCAAAAACACTCGTGAGCGCGAGCAACGAGAATCATATTTTATTTTTCAATTTAACACAGTGCAAAATGGCATTAATGAAACTTACGGCACCCTCACCTCTCTTCCGAGGTCAGGGGCCTACGAAATTAAACTAAACACCACTGACTAGTCGTCTGAGGTCATACCCCTTTCTGCATGCCACACCTGTGCCGTTTCCCCCCGGGTGTGCTCACCTTGTGGTCACGCGAATGCCACACAATTTCTTCTTTATTTTTTTTTCCTTTTTAATTTTACTATGTAAGCTCACATTTTTTATATCTTTTTTCTTTTTTTACACTCCTTCCAATACTTCCCCTCAACGAGGGGTGGGTGCACTATATCTGGTTGCGAAGAACAAGCACTACTTTAAAGGTTTTATTTTATCTATTGCACTTTTGTTTTTCGAGGTTTCTTCCTTGCTCTGTTTACTTTCTCTTTTTTTCTTTTTTTCTGTTGTCTGCTCTCTCTATAGGAGGGTCATATTTTACATTTTTTTGCTCTCGCGGCCAGGAGAAGGAACAAGTTTTCGCATTTTTCTACGAAAGTTGTTGCACAGCCACGCACCTGTCAAGCACCTCCCAGCTGGACACGACTGTCAATAGGCAAGCCTGTGGTGCTTAACAAAGCACAGGCCGCATCTGGACGTTGTATTTTCTGACTGAGTACCTGTTCCTCGCATTTTTTTTTTGGTGTATGTGTGTGTGGGTCGCACTTCCTCTAATACTTTTTTATGCGTATTTTTTCCTGCTATGTGCTTTGTGTTTCCCACTTACCTGTTCTGATCCCGCCCCTATAAAAGGGGATGCATTAACAATGTAAAATCACACCTGAAGAAGATCGGTCTTCCGATCGAAACGTCGAGTTGAATAAACATGTTTCCTTTAACGAAGCGTATACTTCGCTATATATATATATATATATATATATATATATATATATATACGCACACGCGCGCGCACGCACGCACACACGGTGTGTGTGTGTGTGTGTGTGTGTGTGCGCGTGCGTGCGTGTGCGTGTGTGTGTGTGTGCGTGTGTGTGTGTGTGTGTGCGTGCGTGCGTGCGTGCGTGCGTGCGCGCGCGCGCGCTTAACAGATGTCCCAACTTTCTGATTATCTTCATTTATTACCAACAGTATCGAACGAGGACCGTCCTTCATCAGGGATATATATATATATATATATATATATATATATATAGGTACAGCATTACGACAAACACGATTGTTCTTTTATTTTAATGTTTATTTTGCCAACAGTTTCGGGAATGGCATTTCCTTTGTCAGGGCAGGCTCACAACGAACCGGTTTCTTCATTATAAGGACAGAAAACGAGCGAGGAGGTATAGTCTCCGCCCTCGAAACGAACTTGAGAATGAGGGCGAGGGACCGTATAATAGACAGCACGACAGCTCTCACTTGGGCCGCGGCTGATCAACAGCCCTCGAAAAACAAACAGCGAAGTGGAAATAGTAAAGTAGTCGCAAAGAACGAATTTGAACAGAGAAAGAAGAGGCAAAAGAGCGTTAAGCCCGGCTTTCGGCGCACACGGAGGATCATCATATGTAGAGGAAGGGTCGGTGGTTTGGTTTATTCGGTTTAAAGTTCCGAAGCGACTCAGGCTATGAGAGACTCCATAATATAGGGCTCCGGAAATTTCGACCACCTGGGGATCTTTAACGTGCACTGGCATTGCACAGCACACGGGCCTCTACAATTTCGCCTTCATCGAAATTCAGCCACCGCGGCCGGAATCGAACCCGCGTCTTTCGGGTCAGCAGCCGAGCGCCGCAACCACTAAGCCAGCGCGGCGGGGCAACCGCCGCAACGGGGACTTGCGACCGGGCCTTCTGCGTGTTTTTGCTTAATTTTTTCGTTTTGGTCTCCTGCCGGGCTATTCTACCGGACATCCAGGTGCCCTTCTTCCCATAAATATACTAGGCTGTTTCAACCCGTGTCCGGCAGTGCGCTTCCCGTGAAAAAAGTAGGATCCGTCGGGTAAAATACTGAGCTAGCCCGAGCATGTAATGGGAAGGCAAAGATGAGTTTAGGGTAACAAAACAGCAGGAGAGAAGAGCAGAAAGAAATTGACACAAAAATATTTGAAGAAAATATATAACAAAAAATATTAACACACACACAGCAAGAAAGAAAAAACTATTGACAAAATGTGGCGCCAAACAAATATGACATGGTGACAGGAATTCGATAAAGCTTGTTTTCGATGTGTTTTCGAGATTTGCATAGACGAGAAGGTTAAATCATTCTGAGATTATCGTGTTACGTCGATGTTGGTGTAAGTAAAGAACAAATGACATGGGATATGTACTAAAATGAAAATGGCACGAGAAAGATAAAGTAAAGTACAAGAAATTATACAAGAGTTAAAAAACGAAAAATAATAATAATACATGTGAGTGGAAAACGCGAAAGGTGTGCGGCCCGTGGAGCTGCCGCGTGATCACAATCGATTAGATGATAGATCATAGTTATCTATTTGGGATAGAACGTGGATGCTGGCAGAAGGTTGGAGAAGGGAAGTACTCATGAAATAAACTTCTAGATTCTCTGCCATTTCAAAGTGTGGTTACAGTCGCTAAGAACAAGTTCCGGAGTATTCCGATTTATAACGCTGTCCAAGGTCTATGACCGGCGAAATTTCTTATGTTGGCTGCTTGAAGCAGGAAAGTCTCCCAGGAGTAGCGTTCATTCCATGGGAGAACGTGCCGAACTTGTGGATGAGGTATGATTGCCTTTGTTGTCTGTAATATGTGTCAAGAAACCCGGCTTGAATAAGGATGACACGGATGTTTTGGAAACTATGGAGTGGCAGACGCAGGTGTCTGGAAAGGGGCAAGTTGGGTAAGGATGACACATGGGCTTTGTGGTTGCTGAAGCGTAAACGAAATGATGTCTGGGTCTGACCAATGCACTTCTCCCCACACACCTCGCATTGAAGTTTGTAAATCACATTGCTTGAGTCGGAGTCGAGGTCTTATTTATGTGAAACACTAAACTATCGAACTTGGATATTGCCAGTTTGGTGTGTGAAATATGTGGACATCCTTTTAAACGGGGTTTTCCGCATGGGTAGAATCCACCTCGGGTAGCCTTCTTTTTGTTTTCGCATTGACACGCAAGTCTATTCAGTTCTTGTCCCTGCGGTACGCCACTCGGAGTGGTTCCTTGAATATTAGTGACAACCTATTACTCAGTCTGAATAAATTAAAATTATGGCTTAGTATGTTGTTTACCCTCGGAGCCGTTGAGGAGTAGGTAAGGATTAGGTTCGTTTCGCGGTCTTTTTTCACCTTGTTCGCTGCCAAGATGGAAGAGCGATCTAGGTTCCGAGCATGTTGAATCGCGTCATCGACTATTTCCCCCGAGCATTTCCGTCGTGACAAAGCGGCCTTGAGGGTCCCCGTATGCTGGTCAAATTCCTCCGTTATAGAACATATTCTTCGGTATCTGTGTACATGATAATATGGAATAGTTGTTTTGCAGTGCTTCGTGGGGCTACGGCGAAAATGGTGATATTGCTGTCTATCCGTGGGCTTTCTGTATAGGATAGAGTAGGCAGTTA
>NC_143021.1:163385312-163387812 GCF_055824585.1 Amblyomma mixtum
TAAATTGCAAAATGCAGCAGGTGGAGAGAACACTTCTCACATAAATGACTTCAAAATATTAAAACCACAACATACATAGCTAATATATACATTTGTTATCATGCATACATTATTTGTACGCAATAACCTGAAATATTGACAATTTTACAGTCATTTGGGTTCAGAATTTACAGCTCAACCATCGGAAACTTACAGATTCAGCAAAAATATTTTAACAGATTGTGAAAAATTAATTTTTTATTTAACATCACTAGGCTAGGCTAGGCTAGGCTAGGTTAGGCTAGGCTAGGTTAGGTTAGGTTAGGTAAGGCTAGGCTAGGCTAGGCTAGGTTAGGTTAGGTTAGGTTAGGTTAGTCATTTCTTTTTATATTTGAAACAGCGCAACAAAGACGGGACGTGGAAACTGAGGGGTAAAGAAAAACAGGCGCTGACTAACAACTGGGTTTATTGAAAAAAACACACAAATATATAGCCAGAGTTAGGAAAGTTTAATCGCCACCATAGTCAACTCATGCCACATGTGACGAAAGATACCCAATCTCCCCTTCGGAAAGGGCGACCGATGGGCAACTAATGCACGTTGCCCCTTTCTCACGTATAAGAAAAGCTTCAATAACTTCTCGCGTCATCTTATCACAATGGCGGAACACGATATTGGTGTTCTTATAGTCGGAGGTACATTTGCATTTCTTGCAACGGAATGCCCCTTTAGCGAGAGGGTCTCCTTCTGATTTTCTTTTTTCGTAATCTTTTTCGCGTTTACATTTGCACTTTCTGCAGTGGACCGCCACGGTTAGGTTAGGTTAGGTTAGGTTAGGTTAGGCTAGGTTAGGTTAGATTAGGTTAGGTTAGGTTAGGTTAGGTCAGGTCAGGTCAGGTCAGGTCAGTTCAGGTCAGGTCAGGTCAGGTCAGGTCAGTTTAGGTTAGGTAGGGTTAGGTTAAGTTGTTCTTTTTAAGCAAACTCTGGTATGTCAATCTATTGAACTCTATAGAAAATCTATAAAACTCATTAAAAATCTTTAGAAGTCTATAGAAAATCTTTGGAAGTCTATATAAAACGTTTAGAAGACCACAGTTAACCTATACAACTCTATAGAAAATCTATAGAAGTATATAGAAAATCTATGGGACTATATAGGAAACTATAGAACTAGAAAATCTGTAGAACTCTGTAGAAACTCTATAGAAATTTATTGAAACTCTATAGAAAATCTATAGGACTCTATAGAAATTCTACAGAACTCTAAAGAAAATCTATAGAGCTCTATCGAAAATCTATTGAACTCTATAGAAACTAAGTGATAACGTTTCCAAAAGGTGCCTCCAGAATGTAGAGGAAAGAAAAAGATACATCCCGGTGATATTGTCACATAGTAGTGACTGCAGTCGGGCTAACAGCTAAACAGCGAGAATGTCTTTGAAACAACACCCTTTATTTTGGCTGACTTGTGCCCGCAAAGAACTGAATCACTCGGCGGCGTCGTAGCAACAAGCATGCTCGGCGGTCGTCGAACACTATCCCCGCCGCTGTCCGCTGTGCTCTTTTCAAAGCTTATAGCGAACATTCTGCCGCAAAGTAGTATCGGCTCCGCCAGGATGCGGTCAATCGAGCTAAATCTAAGCGCGTCTTGCGTCACAAACGAAGCGATGAAGCGGCGTGCCGGCAACCTCGCAGTATGAACAAACTACAAACAAACGCTGCAAAGATTCGCGGCATTACTCCCCTCAGAAAGAAGCATAGACTTTATGCTTTAGAACATAATGCGGCTATAATGCGGCTTTCTTTTACCGAGCGCACATCTCGACGTTCCGTCTAGGCGGGGGGCCCTGTAGCGCCCGGCGACGCTATAACGCGCTGGCGCTGAGATCGGCGTTCCCGCGCTAGAGAAAAATAAAGATGGACAGCGCGTGCTGGGCGCGCACGCCCGGCACGGGCAGTTCGGAACTTGAAGCCTCCCACGCTGGTCGTCCCTCTCTGGTGCTCAGCTGCGACCCCGGAAATCCTCTACAAATTCTTAGAGCCCTCTTTTGTAATCTTACTACGGGTTCAAGATATGTTGGGCACGTGTTGCCCCAAGATTCTATGCAGTAACTTAACTGTGTATAAAAGCCAAATATAGTATACGGAGAACAGAGAATTCAAAACATTCTCCCTCTTTCAGGAGAATATGGCATCCAAACGCAAGTTTTTAACAAACTTGTTTTGTGTGATTTATCCAGTGCATATAAGAATCAAAATGCACACCTAGGTATTTAAAACTTGTACCATGTTGTAAGGGCCGATTATTTACATGCACTATTTACATGCATTGTAGTTTAAACTTTTTCCCCTGGAGCTAAACACTGTGTATTTTGTTTTCTGAATATTAACAGTAAGCTGGTTGGTAGTAAACCACTTTAGGACCCTGACAAGTTCTTCGTTTATTTTCCTGTTTAGTTCTTCAATTCATTCTCCTATAAATACCAATGCTGTGTCATCAACATACATTAATGCTTGAGG
>NC_143021.1:163392812-163397812 GCF_055824585.1 Amblyomma mixtum
TTCAAACAAAAAACACCCCACTGCAGCTGCTAGAATCCAGAGGAAGCGTTTGTGCAGAAGTGATGCAGAATTTACCAACAAAGCAAGTCGTAATGACCACTCAACAAGAAAACCATCGGCTACTGTCTAATTTCCGTTTTTAGTAAATGGTGTGCACTTTTTTATTTTCAAACTACTTGATTTCTTTTCAGGAACCTTGTACAGAGCATGTAAGGCATGAATAGCCTAGCTACCATTAAAACCATTCCAGAGACCCTTTGATCATCCCTTCGATATGTGTGGGTAAGGTAGTAGTACTTTAGCTTGGCAGGCAAGCATTATTTGCCAGCAAGTATATTCTCTGGGTGCAATCTGGAAGGCACCCTCTAGTGAAGGTTAAATGTAGGCCTTATTTTTAGTATTTTGCAGTATCTCGGTCTTGGTAGATAACATGCACCAACCAGCATGCCAGCATAATGCGCTGTGGCCTTTTTTTTTGTTTGAAAACAGAAATGAATACAAGCAAACTATCTACAATGGTACTGGACCCATAGCCAAAGCTAGTGTGGGGTCCAACACAATGATAAATTGCAAAATGCAGCAGGTGGAGAGAACACTTCTCACATAAATGACTTCAAAATATTAAAACCACAACATACATAGCTAATATATACATTTGTTATCATGCATACATTATTTGTACGCAATAACCTGAAATATTGACAATTTTACAGTCATTTGGGTTCAGAATTTACAGCTCAACCAGCGGAAACTTACAGATTCAGCAAAAATATTTTAACAGATTGTGAAAAATTAATTTTTTATTTAACATCACTAGGCTAGGCTAGGCTAGGCTAGGTTAGGCTAGGCTATGTTAGGTTAGGTTAGGTAAGGCTAGGCTAGGCTAGGCTAGGTTAGGTTAGGTTAGGTTAGGTTAGTCATTTCTTTTTATATTTGAAACAGCGCAACAAAGACGGGACGTGGAAACTGAGGGGTAAAGAAAAACAGGCGCTGACTAACAACTGGGTTTATTGAAAAAAACACACAAATATATAGCCAGAGTTAGGAAAGTTTAATCGCCACCATAGTCAACTCATGCCACATGTGACGAAAGATACCCAATCTCCCCTTCGGAAAGGGCGACCGATGGGCAACTAATGCACGTTGCCCCTTTCTCACGTATAAGACAAGCTTCAATAACTTCTCGCGTCATCTTATCACAATGGCGGAACACGATATTGGTGTTCTTAAAGTCGGAGGTACATTTGCATTTCTTGCAACGGAATGCCCCTTTAGCGAGAGGGTCTCCTTCTGATTTTCTTTTTTCGTAATCTTTTTCGCGTTTACATTTGCACTTTCTGCAGTGGACCGCCACGGTTAGGTTAGGTTAGGTTAGGTTAGGCTAGGTTAGGTTAGATTAGGTTAGGTTAGGTCAGGTCAGGTCAGGTCAGGTCAGTTCAGGTCAGGTCAGGTCAGGTCAGGTCAGTTTAGGTTAGGTAGGGTTAGGTTAAGTTGTTCTTTTTAAGCAAACTCTGGTATGTCAATCTATTGAACTCTATAGAAAATCTATAAAACTCCATAAAAATCTTTAGAAGTCTATAGAAAATCTTTGGAAGTCTATATAAAACGTTTAGAAGACCACAGTTAACCTATACAACTCTATAGAAAATCTATAGAAGTATATAGAAAATCTATGGGACTATATAGGAAACTATAGAACTAGAAAATCTGTAGAACTCTGTAGAAACTCTATAGAAATTTATTGAAACTCTATAGAAAATCTATAGGACTCTATAGAAATTCTACAGAACTCTAAAGAAAATCTATAGAGCTCTATCGAAAATCTATTGAACTCTATAGAAACTAAGTGATAACGTTTCCAAAAGGTGCCTCCAGAATGTAGAGGAAAGAAAAAGATACATCCCGGTGATATTGTCACATAGTAGTGACTGCAGTCGGGCTAACAGCTAAACAGCGAGAATGTCTTTGAAACAACACCCTTTATTTTGGCTGACTTGTGCCCGCAAAGAACTGAATCACTCGGCGGCGTCGTAGCAACAAGCATGCTCGGCGGTCGTCGAACACTATCCCCGCCGCTGTCCGCTGTGCTCTTTTCAAAGCTTATAGCGAACATTCTGCCGCAAAGTAGTATCGGCTCCGCCAGGATGCGGTCAATCGAGCTAAATCTAAGCGCGTCTTGCGTCACAAACGAAGCGATGAAGCGGCGTGCCGGCAACCTCGCAGTATGAACAAACTACAAACAAACGCTGCAAAGATTCGCGGCATTACTCCCCTCTGAAAGAAGCATAGACTTTATGCTTTAGAACATAATGCGGCTATAATGCGGCTTTCTTTTACCGAGCGCACATCTCGACGTTCCGTCTAGGCGGGGGGCCCTGTAGCGCCCGGCGACGCTATAACGCGCTGGCGCTGAGATCGGCGTTCCCGCGCTAGAGGAAAATAAAGATGGACAGCGCGTGCTGGGCGCGCACGCCCGGCACGGGCAGTTCGGAACTTGAAGCCTCCCACGCTGGTCGTCCCTCTCTGGTGCTCAGCTGCGACCCCGGAAATCCTCTACAAATTCTTAGAGCCCTCTTTTGTAATCTTACTACGGGTTCAAGATATGTTGGGCACGTGTTGCCCCAAGATTCTATGCAGTAACTTAACTGTGTATAAAAGCCAAATATAGTATACGGAGAACAGAGAATTCAAAACATTCTCCCTCTTTCAGGAGAATATGGCATCCAAACGCAAGTTTTTAACAAACTTGTTTTGTGTGATTTATCCAGTGCATATAAGAATCAAAATGCACACCTAGGTATTTAAAACTTGTACCATGTTGTAAGGGCCGATTATTTACATGCACTATTTACATGCATTGTAGTTTAAACTTTTTCCCCTGGAGCTAAACACTGTGTATTTTGTTTTCTGAATATTAACAGTAAGCTGGTTGGTAGTAAACCACTTTAGGACCCTGACAAGTTCTTCGTTTATTTTCCTGTTTAGTTCTTCAATTCATTCTCCTATAAATACCAATGCTGTGTCATCAACATACATTAATGCTTGAGGATATTTTAAGGTTGACGGAGAGTCATTCACATACAGCGAAAAAGACATCGGCACTCCAGTCAGCTTGTAATAAAAACAGCGCAAGGACACAGGACGAGAACAGAGAGTAGACACTTACGGCGCTGACTTGCAACTACGTTTATTGGAAAAACACGCTGCTTTTCATGGCACGGCGTCAAGAAAGCGCGCGCATGCGCTTTGTCAAAAATACACTTATTGGGTAATAAAATGTCTCCTAAAGGCACTTAAATGTCTCCTAAAGCTGCCCCCACTTTGCCTACCTAATAAGGTAGGCAAAGTGGGGGCAGCTGTTCAAAGGAAGAGAGATGGAATGGGAAAGAAAACAGGGTGTAAAATTAACCATGCAAACAGGTTCGTCTCGTGTAAGGTTGCTGTTGTCTACCAGATTCATCTGTCCTGTGGCCGTACTTATATTGGCCAGACAGGTCGCTGCATTAATGTACGGCTTTTGGAGCACCAAAATTCTTTGGGAAAGTGTTCAACAAACTTGGCCAAGCATTGTCTTGAGTGTCAGTGCACCCCGTTTTCCGTTGACACCGAAATCTTGTTCATACATAACGATCGTAGCGCGAGGGAAGTAGCAGAGGCATTTCATATCTTGAGAAAAGGAAACAGATGTGTCAGCCAGCCTTCAGTAGCATTGTCCTCTAAGGAAATGAAGTTGCTAAACAGTGGTTAGCACCGATAATCACCCGTGCCTTCAGGAGACATTTTATTACCCGATAAGTGTATTTTTGACAAAGCGCATGCGCGCGCTTTCTTGACGCCCTGCCATGAAAAGCAGCGTGTTTTTCCAGTAAACGTAGTTGCAAGTCAGCGCCGTGTGTGTCTACTCTCTGTTCTCGTCATGTGTCCTTGCGCTGTTTTTATTACAAGATGCTTAACCAACTCGCCCAAACTGCCATTTTACTACACTCCAGTCAGAACGGCCTGCGGTTTAGACATCAAGTTATTCATTACAACTTGCTGTTTGCGGTTGCTGAGATAACTGGTGAATAATTCTGCTATTTGCCCTCTAAAACCGTAATTACGAAGTTTATCAAGTAGGATGGTGTGATTAACGGTATCGAACGCCTTCTTAATGTCTAAATACACAACTATAGCTATCTTGTTTTAAAATTTCTGTTAGGACCTCTCCGGTGTGAAGCCGTGCTGACTGGCGCTCATTATACTATATTTGCTTACGAATTTCCTGACATGTGAACACAGACATTTTTCAAAAATTGTGTTAATAATACTGAGGACCGAAATTGGCCCGTAATTACTTGGTACTGACTGCTGTCCCTCTTTATGAATAGGCACCACTTTAGCGACCTTTAGCTTTTCAGGAAATGTTGAGCTCTGGATCAGTGATTAAACAGGTGTAATAAATGCACGGCTAATAAATCAATATTATCTTGAATTATTTTTACAGGGATTGTGTCGAGTCACTCCTGTGGATTCTCATACAGATGCACTTTCCAAAAATAAACAGAGAGTGTCCATAAAAATGCAGTATTTAAACTGAAATTAAGCTCAAATCTCCTTTACAGTTAAACACGGCTTTCAATCCCAGTTATCTACAACCACACAGTTGGAAGGAATAACTTACGACATCGAAAATGCTGTTTATGTAAAGGGTCAGTAAGGTGCTATCTTTCTAAACCTTGCTAAGGCATTTTAATTACTTCCTTATCAATACTATAGGGATTTAAAACAACGTAATTATAGAAACTGACTGCCTTTTGAGGAACTGTAAACAATGTGTTCTTAATATGCATGAATGATATCCATTTATGAGCTGACCCTGGGGTACCAATCTAACTCTTTGCGGATGACTGCATAGTGTATGCAAGATCCAAAATTCCATACAAGTTTCCATACAAGATCAAAAGTTATATGACCGTTAAATGGATATCATCAATTCAAACTTCGTGCATTCATTGGGGAAA